>NC_071355.1:60423448-60648448 GCF_943734655.1 Sabethes cyaneus
ACAACATCAATGATCGATTCCCGACCGTCTTTGCAAAAAACGCAGATGGAGCTTTCGTTGTACAGTTCAGCTTCTAAATTAGGTAGAGCCTCTACTAGTGACCTATGTCCTTCTGTGGTATCGGCTTGCCCACTCCGCTGACCACTCTGCTGAGCTTTCATCTTGTGGCCGTAAGGTAACTCTTCTCCGTTTTGTAGAGCATGGTCCTTTACATATTTTCGCCTTGTGTTTGAATCCCGTGCACTTTAAGCATTTTTCCATTGATTTAGTAGGTCGAGGTGTGGCCAGAGTTGCTAAATATTTTTTTTAGAATTCTGGATGAGAATATAAAATTCTCACACATTTCTCGCATGGATACTTGTATTAAATGATAAATTAAAAATCATTTAATTTTACATATTTAATAGATCTTACATTTTCTCTATTGTTACCGCTAAAAAATTCAAGTTCCGGGAGTACAACTTGCAGACTCACCATCTAGTTGTGGACTTTAAGGTGGCGTACGATTCAATCAAACGAAATGAGTTGTGGCAGATAATGCCAGCGCATGGTTTTCCGACGATATGGCCGATTCGTGCGACGCTGGATGGGTCAAAACCATACGTCAAAATAGCGGGTAAGACCTTCCCCGCTTTCGTGACGTTGGATGGACTGAACCTAGGGAACGCACTCTCTAACCTGCTATTCAACATTGCTAGAATGCTTCTTAGTTTTGCGGATGACGTCGATATCATCGGAATTAACCGTAGAGCAGTGATAAAGGGCTTTAGGGCTTTTAAATGGGAAGTAGCGAGATTGAGACTTACTATTAAGATCGCCAAAATGAAGTACATGGTTGCTCGCAGGGAACTTGGGAGTCCAAATGGTGTTGCTGTTAAGGTGGAACTGGATGGGGAACGATATGAATTAGTGAAGGAATTCATACACCTTAGTACGCGCGTGACATGTGACAACGATATAAGCCGTTACGTCGTGAAGTTAAACGGCGAATTGCAGCTGTGAATCGGGCTTTGTACGGATAACGTAGTCAACTGAAGTCCTGCCTGCGCTCTATAGAATAAAAATCTTCCTGGCGGTTCTACTGTAAGATGTTTCAAAAGCTTCCAACATCATTTCACAGCGAAAGCGGTTGGTAAAACAGAAAGTTCGATTCAATTTTTTCTCAACGGCTATTAACACACTGTATGCATATCTACAAGGCAGAAAATAGATAGAGATACTGGTTGTTGCGCCAGCTCAGATGTGCCGAATCTGTCGTAAAGCTCTATCTATTTACCGCAAGGCTCAGTTCTCGGACCGTTGCTGTGCTGCTGCTTCATAAACGATTTTCCAATTCTTAAGTTTTGAAATGACGCAGGATATTTCTGTTCGCTGTTGGTTGAGCTTCATTACTGGTGAATAAATTACCGCTCTAAACCTTGTAACAGTAGCCGCAGACCCCGTGACACCACTAATAAACGAGCTTTTTTATGTTGTACAATAACATCCGAAAACATTGCATTGAAAATCACTGACTGAGGCAAGCTTTGCGTGTACCTGTCGTCGAACAGAGTAGTTGTTTTTCAAACGGTAACTTAATACGTCCTTCTAGTTTTCTAGAGTCGCCGACACTTTCACCATGGGACAGACTCTGCCAAGTAAGCGAAACTTAGACCGTAATTAAAGAAGCAATTTCACCGCGTAATAATAGTGTACAACCGTAAACAGTACCTCTAGACACAACATACCAATCAATAAAGTTCTGTACAACTCGACCTAATGAGTATCAACAAAAACTAAACCGTACACTCTTGAGCTCGAGCAATCAAGCCGAAGGCCGAAGCATGAAAGGTCGCATTCAGCTGGAGCAGCACCCTCAACGAAGGAGAGCGAAAAAAAAAATCCGTCTAAAACAGAAGCCCACCAATGAGTGGCACACTAACTAATATCGTATTCCGTCACTTTTTCAACTCATCCGTAAAGTTTGATTGCAAAAATTTCGATATTCGACTTCTCGTTTGTTCCGTTCCGTTCGATTCCGTTTCCTACCTTTTCCCTCCCAAAGCCACCCGCCCAAAGCCCCGTTGCACGCTCCTCCCCAAGGCCCCCAAGGTTGGTGTGGTTGGTTTGTCTTTTCGGTTTTCTGCCGTCGCGCCCGGCAGTCTTCGAGTGCTGGTGGGCGTTCTTTTTCAATCCGGAATAAATCTTATGAAAAATGGACACGCTTCGGCTGCTTCACGCCTCAGCTATCCGGTGGATCGGATGGGACGAGGAAACGACGACTGGGACTGGGACTGGGGACTGGGACCGGAGCGGGATCACAGAAATATGGATCGAAAGGTGATGGCAGAGTAGAACTTTTCGACCATTCCGGGATGAATTTTTAAGCGGAATTATTGATTTTCACTTAGAGTGTTATAAATTAGCATCGAAATGAAGTAAGCACTTTGTTTGGAGATTTTAAATTATTTAACACCGTTGGAGCGAAAGAGGGTTTCACGCCGGCCCGGTCGTAGGTTGTTAACAGACGCATTGGATTGGTTTTAAATAGCTTTTATAGGAAATTTAATTGCAAATCATTTTGACAGATTTTATTATAAACTAGACTTATATGTCAATTTCGATCATAAATATATCATATTTCAAATTAACAATTAAGAAGTTGGAGTTCACGTGCCATTTTTCATCGGATGAGAATTTTCGAACTGCTCAACAAAATTGTATGTGACAAGATGATTAACGATGTTTAAACACCATTTAATTTTTATTTCTCACTTTATGGTGAGCTTCATCATTCACAGGCGCAGATGCTTGGCCGGTAAACAATGTTCTTTTTAAAATCGAGCCAGCGCACAGTGGGACGGCTTCAAAAATAGGCGGACATCAGCTTTTGCGGCGAAACTATTCAGTATTCCGCATTAGTGTCTTCGCAAAAGTTTCTTGGTTTTTAATGTATTTTTTTGTTAGATAAAAAAAATTGCATTAAGGGGGTGGGTCAATAAATAGAGAAATTAACTTTTTTATTTTAGGTCCAAAATAAACAGTGTCTGAGGAAAAGTGGTACAGGACATTATTTAAAGAGTATTTGGTGAAGGAAAAAAGTTTCTATCCCTCAAGGGAAAAAAGATATTGAGCTACACAATAACAAACCCCCTTAATATCAGTTTTCCTAATGTTTCTTTGTTATTTCCGTTTCTACGTACTTTTGATGTTCAGCAAAGTTTAAGATATAGTAAAAATGCATCTTTTTGCTGAAGAGAGCGTAGCTCTAACCTTATGGGATTTTGAGCTGTTACAGTTTTTATATAATTTTCTAGTCAATTTTAAGGTGATTTATTTCAAAAAGGCGCAAGTATGCGCAGCCAATCTCAGCGACTTTAAGTGTTATGATGTAGTGGCTTTCATTTCATGTATATGACACGGTGGAACACGATGGAACATTTGAGCAAACTGCGACTAAAATATCGCGTTTTACGCCTGGAAAATTATTAAAATAACATAATAGCCCAATATAAATGGTATAAACCCATTTGAAATAAAAATAAATTTAATAATATATGATTTAAAAATTCAATGATGCTATATTTCTAAATATCTGTTCATTTTTTTCATCGTTAGCTTCGGAGGAGTCAAGTAACGTTTAACGTTTGAAAAATTTGGTTCATGCAATAACTTTAGTGCTACTTCACTAATAGCGAATTTGTTTATTCAATCCGGATTGAAACCGGATGAATTTTTTGTGTTCATTTGCTCCTATCTGAAGATAAAATTCATCCAGTTCCAACCCGGAGTGAATAAACAAATTCGCTATAAATGACATTTTTCCGTTTTGTGTTCTTACCTACTGATGAAATTATCGGATCAGATTATAGCATTGAGCGGTTAAATATATCTTGGTTTGTCGATACTCTGTGAACATAAGCGTATGCAATTCGGAATGACTAATATTCACCTTGAACATTTTGAAGCAGCGTTGAAGTTATTGCGTGAACCAGATTTTTTAGGAAACGGTACTCTTGACTCCTTCGAAGCTAACGGTGAAAAAATGAACAGTTATTTAGAAATATAGTATCATTGAATTTTCAAATAATATTTTATTAAATTTATTTTTATTTTAAATGGGGTAAACCATTTGTATTGGTCTATTACGCTATTTTATGTAATTTTCCAGGCGTAAAACGCGATATTTTAGTCGCAGTTTGCTCAAATGTTCCACCGTGTTCCACCGTGTCATATACATGAAATGAAAGCCACTACATCATAACACTTAAAGTCGCTGAGATTGGCTGCGCATACTTGCGCCTTTTTGAAATAAATCACCTTAAAATTGACTAGAAAATTATATAAAAACTGTAACAGCTCAAAATCCCATAAGGTTAGAGCTACGCTCTCTTCAGCAAAAAGATGCATTTTTACTATATCTTAAACTTTGCTGAACATCAAAAGTACGTAGAAACGGAAATAACAAAGAAACATTAGGAAAACTGATATTAAGGGGGTTTGTTATTGTGTAGCTCAATATCTTTTTTCCCTTGAGGGATAGAAACTTTTTTCCTTCACCAAATACTCTTTAAATAATGTCCTGTACCACTTTTCCTCAGACACTGTTTATTTTGGACCTAAAATAAAAAAGTTAATTTCTCTATTTATTGACCCACCCCCTTAATGCAATTTTTTTTATCTAACAAAAAAATACATTAAAAACCAAGAAACTTTTGCGAAGACACTAATGCGGAATACTGAATAGTTTCGCCGCAAAAGCTGATGTCCGCCTATTTTTGAAGCCGTCCCACTGTGCAGCGTGAAATATTTGTCAAACGCTAAAATCTAAATGCCAGCAAGAACAGAAATGTTTGCCAACTTTGCGGAATAAATTATAAGCAAAGGCTAAGTAAACTGTCATCTCTTGGTCGCAATTCCAGGAATATAATCATCATCTGCGATTTGCTTTCCTTGGAAGCACAACATCGTAAGGATTAGATTTTGAGTCACACAATTTCCACGATATTTTAATCCTTTCTCCGTTTGACAACACCATAAACAGAGGCCGGACCACCGGAAGGCTGGGTGGCTGGTGGCTGGGTCCACCACGGTGCACACGGTGTATTATGCTAATTCTCGAATCTAGAAGTTCTAATTTTGAATCACTAACCTTTCCCCCACAACAGGTCGCGCCACACCAAACCGCCGGACCCTAATAATCCTTTTCGATTGCGACCCGGAGGATTATTACATTAGGCTCAAGCACCCATTGGCGGAGGCGAACAGGCACGACCGGATTAATTCTATAAAATTAATATTCACTGCAATTAGAGAATGCGAGTTAGTGCTACAGGCAAAACAGGCCCCAACACTTGCGCTGGCTGTATTCTTTCACGGTGGTGTTAATATACACCTACAGTCTTCAGAGTGCCGTTCAGTTTCGAGAAGCTCGCCGGGGCGATAGTGTAAGTTGCTCACTCGCTTGCCCCCGGGCACTGCGGGAAACGCTAAACGACACGATTCGATCGGTGGCGTGGTCAGGGACCGGTGAGAGATTACAGGAATTAAAAATTTTACAATTTTTGGAGGGATTAACAAGGAATAAAAAGCAAAATTGATTAGATGGGGTGCATGAATTGATTCAAAAATCGGGTATGCCACTGCAGAGAACGTGTCATACTAATTTTGCGATAAAACTTTTTTCTAACTTTGCAAGATTGGAATATAATGAACGTTAGATATTGGTTTGTATGTACAATTTATCGGTTAAATTAACAACCTAAAAAACTAAACTTCTTTTACCTCATTTATCCAATTAATGGATGAATACAATCTTTTTACGACGCACGCAAGTTTACAAATGGTCTCTACACTAAAATGACAGACTAAATTATAGATATGACACGGTCGTAAAACGAATAATGCCTTTTAAGCATTAAACACGTGATTGGTACTTAACTATGTACCAAGAATAAATTAGCAATAAAAGTATATGTATGCAAATTTTGCAAAAGTAAAGCACTACACAACAATTATACATCGTATGAGTGCAACATTAATATTTTTTTGTCTATTTAATTTCTAATTGAACTCCTTAATATTGCGAAAAAGCTAATAAAATTACGTTTTTTGTGTTAAACTATTTTGTTTTGTTACCAAAGAATAAAAAAAGACAAAAGAGGATTTAATGCAAAAGTATACATTAAAATCGCTTTTTACACGAAGGATACGTTCCGCGTAAATCAAGATCGCGTACAAAAACTTCGTAAATTCCGAAATTCGCGTAAAAAATCGCGTAAATTCCAACATTCGCCAACCAAAATTTATTGTAGAAAAATCTTTGTGGATTTCAACACTACGCGAAAAAAAAGATTAAATCTGCGTAAAATCCAAAAATCGCGTAAAAAACCGCGTAAATTCCGAAATTCGCGTAAAAAGCAAAACGCGTAAAAAGCGACTCCAGTCTACATACTAAATAATAGCATATTAGCGTAATCGGTTGTTTCAGATTAACAGTTAAGTATCGAGGTTCGGTAATATAATTCAATTTCGAATCGATTTGTAAATTAAATTAAGATAAAGATCTGATGACACCGGATACATATCAGAATAACGAATCCATTTACACTTATCGAGATTTATGAAATAAAGCCTAGATTGTGATAGAGAAAAAGTGTTTGAAGATGTTAAAAAATTATTGGTATAACGATAGATTTGTGCAGCGTAATTGATGCTTATGATCAAGTTATGATGCAATGATACTGTTTTCAGAAAGTTTTTAACTGCAATAGATGAAGTTTAGTGTTGTCACAGTTAGAAATTGAGATTGACTAATTAAAAATATCTATTTTTTTAAACAGTTAATTTTCAAAAATTGTAAAACTTCGATGTCGCGTTGATTCTATCCACCTACCATACCAATATGCACGATAAAATTTAATGCGCATATGCTGCACAACTACGGGGAGTGATGAAAATTTATTACTCATGCTATGGGATATGGGTGGCTATAAACCAAATCGATCAAGATGATCTGACAGTAAAACTTTAACTTTTCTGCTCACGGATGTATTTTCAAGTTAACGAACCTGGCCGAATGATTTAGCTTTCTACCAGAACAGGCAGTATGCTTTACAGCTTTGTAGTGAAAAGCTTTATTAACCCCTCTAAGGTCTACATCATTTTTAGCATCGCAAAATTCACTAAAATGGTCGTAACTTTTTTATCTTTCAATATTTTTTCACCAAATTTGGGTGATTTCCCGAAAATCTTTTCTATTTTCATAATATCTATAGATAATGGCCATATGGTTTATGGCCCCGGAGTTATTCCGGAATTCCTTGGGGGACTGCGACATGGCTTTTTTAGATAAAGTTGTCAAATATTTAAAATTTGTTTGAAATCTGTTGATGTTTGTAAATATATCATCGACTGTGGACATATCAGTTACTTTGCCGCAGTTACGAGCCATGGCCCGCACCATCCGGATCCAGTGGGACACTATGACTCCGAAACCGGTTCCCATAAAGGGACATTTCAGCAGCAGTAAAGTATGTCGTGTCGCATATCAAAAAACATCAGCATTCGACAAAATAGCGATTGGCGATCATCTCATGTCTCTCAGAGGCCATATGGTCGATTCCGGCCCCGGGGAGAGTTTCTTTTCTGATTCAAGCACGGAACGGATTTCGAAGGAACCTGTACGGGACCTGGAATCGACCATATGGCCTCTGAGAGCGTGATAAGATTACTTCTGGTTATAAAGTGCTTCTCATAGAGGTTACAAAACCTTCTGAAGGGTGGCCCACTTGGTTGGAAGGCAGTTTTATAGCGGTAATTAGGAAGTTCTGATGGAGTTAATCCTCTAACGGGCAACATCGTAAAAACGATGCGATCAAGCTAATGACTATTTTATTATGAAAGTACACTCAAAAGAATCTTGAGTTCTGATTTTCATGCCAATATAAATATCTGGAGGAGCGCTAGCTTACAAAAAATCCAATTTCTCTTTTTCGTTTTTCATGTCTAACGCTCTACCCAGATATTTTTTCAATTCAAATGCATTACAAAATTGAAATAAAGCATGAAATTTATTCATAAAAAAATTTTAAGGTCAATCATTTTGTTTTAGACATTCTCTTTCTGCAAAAGTAAAAAAGGGAACCTTCGCGCATTAATTGTGTTCGAAATTTTTCGGAATTTTTGTTTTTGAAAGATGATAACTTTTGAGTGCATAGTCAGAATGTTGTGATATTAATATCAAACTATCAAGAAATCTATTCTGAACACATTTTGCATATTGTCAATTCAAAACAAATTTCGTATGTAACTCTGGAGCACCAAAAGCGAAGGCCGTCTACAGACGGCCTTACCCATTAGAGGGTTAATAGTTTTATTAGCCGTTTTATGAAATTGGTCATGAAAACCACTAGAGGAACGTAATAAAACTCAACTCCGAAGAATGTAGAGTAAAATGCCCATTACCCATTAGAGGGTTAATAGTTTTATTAGCCGTTTTATGAAATTGGTCATGAAAACCACTAGAGGAACGTAATAAAACTCAACTCCGAAGAATGTAGAGTAAAATGCCCTTCAATTGACCAAAACTACTAGAAACAAACGCATTGAAATCTTTTGTCTTTTTTCGTAGATTTTTGCATGGAAAATATTAATAACGTATATATTAAAAGCATTTGGTTTTCACGTTTAAACTTTATATAAAAATGCTTAAAATCCTTAAAAATTAATTGAGCAAAAAAATCCTTTGTTTTTTTTCGCCCTCCGCCCCCCCCCCCCCCCCCCCCTTCAGTACCACAACACTGGGAGCACAAAATGGTAATGGTCTAATTATGATAACCTTCGAAAAGTGAATCATACCTTGGATCGTTCATATAATGGCAATGGTGAACGTACCAATTATAGTTTATTTTTCTGCCATTACGCTGAGGCAATAATAATTTCGTGCATAAATACTCCTTCTACCAAAAGAAATGGTGAATAATAACTAAAACAAATGCCATCTTGTCACATATTGATTCTATTCAAAATAAAATTCTCTCTCTCTCTCGCTATTTCCATTTTCCGCTCTCTCCCACTCTCTTTTTTCTCTCTTTTTCATCTCTCTACTCACTCTTCTATCACTCACTTCTCTTTCCTCTCTCTCTCTCTCTCTCTCTCTCTCTCTCTCTCTCTCTCTTATCTCTTTCTTCTATCATCTATCGCTGATTTCTTTTTCTTCTCTCTCTCTCTCTCTCCCTCCCTATATCTCTCTTCCTCCCCTTCTTTTTTCTCGCTTCTCTTTTAGTCCTTTCAGGTCTCACTATTTTTTCTCTTTTTTCTTTCTGTTTTTCTCTTTCATGCTCATTATCTCTCTATATTTTTCTGTATTTTTCTTTTTATCTCTCTGTCTTTCTCTTTATTTCTACTGTTTTTTAGTTTGAATCTCACTATTTTTCTATCTTATTCTCTCTTCTTATTTCCCTCTTTCTTTACCTCTTTCTTTTCAACTCCATGATTTAAGCACCGTACTTTTATGTATGTGCCTTCGGATTGATTTTGATTGATTTTCTCTCTCAAGTTATCTTTTCTTTATCTATCTCTTATCTCTTTCTATCTATCTTTCTCGGCATTTCTCTCTCTTGAATTTAATTCCCTTTTTTAATCTTCTATCTATCTATATATCTATTCTATCTAACTCTCTATTACTTGTCCAAACAGCACTAAATAGGAAAAATGAATTAAAAATGCGTTATGTTCACATCATTTTTTCGAATTCGATTTCACATTTCGACATTTTTTAAAATTCGAATAGCAAAAAATGAACTATAAAGTATAATTTTGAAATTTTCTACTTCTTTTTATACATGAGATAAGACCATTACAAGTAAAGTTTTTGTTCTTCCAATGTTGTGACCCTGAAGGAGAGGGGGGCGAAAAATAAACAATGAAATTGTTTTGAACAAGCTGAAAAAATAACTGTTTTAAACATTTTTACTTAAGGGGGCATAGTACTTTTTCAATTTAAAAAAATCGAAATTTTTTTTATTGATTATTTCGAAAGATTAACATTTTGACCCTATGTGTTTCAAGTCATTTCGATGAATTCCAAAAATTGACAAAGTTACAGCTATTTGTACCGCGCATGTGTGGAGCGATTACACAGCGAATAAAAACTTCAACGTCGTTTTTCTCGAAACCAGGTTTTGAAAGTCGGTACCATAAATATCTCAAGAACGGCTGAAGCAATTCTCATGATTCTTTTTTTGTTTCAAAGCTAACAAAATTATCTAGTGTTTGACCCATCCTTTTTTCGATATTACAATTTTTGTATTTTTTAGAAATGTTTAAAGTCAATTTTTTCGGCTAAAAACCTTACTTTTATGTTTGAATGTCCGCCATTTTGTTATGCGTTCGAATTTTAAAAAAAGGATGGGTCAAACACGAGATAATTTAATATTCTTTCAGGTTGTTTTGGAATTTTTCAATTCGGATAAGACCCTCAGCGCCAATCCTTGGTACCGCAAATCATGTTTTTTTCGAATGATCATGTTCAAGGAGCCGTAGGGGAGAGGGGAAGAGGTTCACATACGCAAACAAAACTGCAAATATTAGTATAAAGTGCAATGTTTAGCAAGTAATAAACCCGAATCGATTCGCTTTTCGCGTTATCGAGAAAAAAATATTTGAAATAAGGCAAAAAATATGGTGTAAAAAGTACTATGCCCCCTTAAAGTTTAATCGGGAAAACCGAGTCTAATATTGTTTTTCATGATACGTTATTATTTTTCCTTAAATAACCTACCAAACAAGAGACAAAATCGAAAAGTATAATTTTTTAACCGCTTTCGGTCCTTGCATTGTTGGAACTTCCACTTCAGTTTTGTGCTAGAAGTGTTAACATTCCAAGTTACCCCATGTGGCATAAACCCATTTTGCATAATGTTGTTTCGCATAACGCCATTTGACATAAGGAACTTTTGCCATAATGATTATTTTACATAATCGTTATTTGGCATAACGATTTTTTTCGGAGACCATATTTTCGCGGTAAATCAAGTCCGTAGCTTTCGATCTCCTTACAAAAAGTGTGATTCATCCTTACTCGCTGTCACTCGTTCGGACCCAACTTAAGGAAAGTACTAGAGGTCAGTAGACCTAGGAAAACAAATAAACCTAAACAGATATGATTTCTGCGGGGGGCTGGACCTCCGCAGTAGCCGGTGCTTCCGACAGTCACCAGCAAACATTTGCGGCCAGAGGCTGTCTCGCCTTGAATCATCTAGGAAAGCAATTGTTTGGTTATACGATGATGTTTGAGGAATTATACCAAATGAGGTTATGCATAATGACTTTATGCCAAATGGGCGGCAAGCTCAACGCTCTATACACTCGTTTTAAGAGTTTTTTTTTAATTTATAGTTCACACAAACAATTTTTACGGTATGTCCAACCAATTTCTTTAGAAAATCTACTTTTGAGCAAATTCAAGTCGAACTCCTTTGAAATTTCAAAAATATGCCCCTTTCTACTGGCATGCAAATGCAAAATTAAATACGATTTTTCCGATATCAGTGCAAGTGATATGCGATAAAATTAGTTAACAAAATTTCAAAGCATTTTTCTTATACCTGATCATTTACGAAAAAAACAAAAATCTAAAATAATAATGAACAAAATTATATTACACTTTTTGTTCTAGATTCAATTCTGTAAATCCTAAAATATATCCAGATTGTCCCCGTCGAAACGAGCGATCAAGTTTATAAACTGAGGAAGGTAACTGGTCTCGAGCAGCAATTTAAATTTTATTACGTTCTTTAAGTGGGTTTCATGGCCAATTTAATAAGACCGCTGATAAAACTAGGACCTCCACTAGAACGTTCAGATGACCGCTATAAAACTACCTTCCTCAGAAGGTGTTTATAATCTCAAATATAAGTTCAAGTTCAAATTATAAGTTTAAGTGAACTTAAAGCAGTAATTATGCTTTTCATTGCTTGATAGCCATGAATTAATAAAGCTTTTCGCTTTGTTGCATATAGCTATAAAGCACAATGTTTGCTTGGTAAAAAGCAAAATCAATCAGCCAGCTTTGTTAACTTGAAAACATTCATCCGTGAACAAAAAAGTTACACTTTTACTGTCAGATCATCCTGATCGAGTTGATTTTTAGCGGTCATAATAAAATATCTGATAGAATGTATAATGAATTTTCAGCAGTTCGTTTCCGTAGTTGTGCAGTATATGCGCATTAACTTTTATTGTGCATATTTGTACGATAGGTGAATAAATTTAACGCGCCATCAAAATTTTGCAATTTTTGAGAACAAAATAAATTTATTCAATTTCTAACAAAAACATTTTAGTTGCTTGATATGGCAAGAAAACCAACTGTTGATAACTTTCTATCTGCAACTCACAATTTACTTTGAATTGAATTTTTGTTTGCGGGCTAAAACAATACTAGAATATGGACATGACCTCGCATAAAAAATTGAAATAACTGATATTAGATGTGACGCAGTCAGCTACTTTTATCACGGTAATATAAGTAATCACAAGAAATCTGTTTTATGACCAGTTTTATTGGGGTTTTATAGCAAAGTATATTATGACCCGCAATGTCTTGATAATGCGTAATCTATATAATAAAACCAAGTTGGTTCGTTTGTTTGTAAGGGATAAACTCAAGAACGGCAGGACGGAATTGCATGATTCTTTTTCCAGTTGATGTGTTTTGGTTTGCGTCAGGTTTATACGCAAAAAAAATATTAAAAATCTACGCGAAAAACTGAAAAATAGTAAAAAACCGATATTTTACTTTTCCCGCCATTTGTCGCATAGACAATGTTTTAGACTACTATGATTATTATCGGTGCAATTCAACTGGCGTCGCATTCAATATGAAGCGTCGTTGCTGAGCTAACAAACATGTTGATGAGGGTAACTTTGATTGAATGGTCAATAGTGCCTGATTTTCACAGAACATCTGTTCGTTACAACTGTGTTAGAAATACTGAATACTGAAATACTTAGAAACTGAGTTAGAAATGTTTGTTCGATTTAATCGACGTTTTTCGGCGAAATAAGTATGAAGATTTTTAAATACCAGTTAGTCCGGACGTTTCGTGCTACTACTGGTCTTCGCTCATTATCTGCGGACAACTTTTTCGTCCATTAGGTTCTGCTTGGTTTATCTTTCTCCAAGTCCAAGTAGAACCTAATGGACGAAAAAGTTGTCCGCAGAAGATGAGCGAAGACCAGTAGTAGCTCGGAACGTCCGGACCAACTGGTATTTAAAAATCTTCATACTTATTTCGCCGAAAAACGTCGATTAAATCGAACAAACATTGCGGTGGCGGCGATTATCTGAAATCAACATTAGTTAGAAATGGTCATCTTTCCAGAATCCTAAAACTTATTGCCAAATATTCATTGAAAACATGTGGAAAATGTTGATTTTTCAATTTACAGCACTCAACAGTTAAGCTGGCTGTCAATTTTTTTTGTAAAAGTAAATTCGATAGCTATAGATAATGCCTAATTCCGTCTGCTGTAGTTGTCCGTTAATATGGTTTGTAATATACATATATTGAAACAGAATCTTTATTCTTGCTAATAAACAGTTTTATGGGCTAGCAAATTTAAAAAATAATAAATATTGTATAATGCGTTGGGGGTTCAGTTTATAAAAGAGCCTAATAGTCTAAAACTAATTCTTTCACATCATTTATAAAATTAATGAAATTAACCAGAACTGGAAACTTTCTACGTTGTATGCGTTTCTAATGCATGTTTACAAATATTTCAATGACTAAAAATTAGATATGAAGCTATATGACCGTCAAGTATTAAATTTAATTGAAAAGTGTACTTGAAAAGAATATTAGCTGAAATAAATTAACACTAAAAGTACATGTAACCCATTAGAATAAATCGTATTGAAAACAACGTTAATTATTTTTTGTCCTTTTCTCTTCTGATTAGACTTCTAAAAGTGCAAAAAGGCTCATAAAATTATAATTCTGTTTCAAATTGTTTTGAAATACCAAAGTAATAAAGAAGACAAAAAAGGGTTTAAGATAAGGCGTACATTTATTTGCATTTTCGTATGTTTGAGGCGCCCAGCAAGAAATGAAATTAGCAAATAACATTGATTATATTTTGAGAAATAATGAAACCTATCGGATTGGTATAATATACTAACAAAGGTAATTGTTTGAGGACTTTCAGTAGAGTATAACTCATTCGGTAAATTCTTACCAATCGATTGATAAGTAAAATTAAAAATCTAATGAATCTAATTGACATTCTCATTTCATACATATGAATATCAAATTTAAATTAAAAAATTACGGTGGCAATCACAACAAGGCTCTGATTTCGATAGAGGAAATCGAAAGTGTCAACAAATTATATGTTTAATAAACCAACAATTTGCGTAAAAAAGAACATGATTCTGTTCTCAAAAAGTTTTGAATGTATATTGTATATCATTAGACAGTTAGCTGCAGTAGACGGAATTAGGCGTTATATAATAACATCAAGTCTACAAAAAATAAATTGACACTCAGCACAACTGTTGGGTACTGAGAATTGAAAAATCAACATTTTCCACATGTTTTTAGCGTATATTTGGCAATAAATTTTACGATTTTGATTGCCATTTCTAACTAATGGTTTAGCACAGTTGTAAGAAACAGATGTTTTATGAAAATTCGGTAGTCAATTAACCATTCCCTCAAAAGATAAACTTCTCAAAAACGCACAAAACTTAACCTACACTTTGAGTACATCCAAAATTTACTATTTACGGCATTTAATTCAATTGGTGGCAGTACGAAGTTTGCCGGGTCAGCTAGTACCATAATAAAACCAGAGGTAATGATTTTTATCACTATAAAGCCTTTACAAAATTCAAATAAAACCATCCGGCTTTGGAACTGTTACTTTGGGTTGAGTGTGTATCAGTATGCTTCCGATTATATTAGCTGTGAATTTTGGTTAGTTAAAAAAAAAGATAATTTGGAACAAAATGGTTAATAACTTTGCATACGGTTCGGTCGTTTATCGTTAAGATGCATGTTTGACGAGCAATAATCGTTTTTATTTGAAAACTGCACGCTTTAAAGCCGTTTTTTATTCGAGGATCCTTAAAAAATTGCCAAGTGAAAGTTGTCATATTTTGTAGATGTAGTGCTTTCCTCTCAAACCGAACACGTCACAAATAAAAAAACTGTTGAAAGGTCTGTATTTTTTATTAGTACCGTTAAACCGTCTTTAGAATAAATTGGTAGCACTGCTACAGCCTTTCAGTTGGCCTCGAGGTGCAACGCTGGTCTAACAAGCCAGTTGTTGCGTATTCGAATCTTGACCGGGAGAGACTGTTAGAATCAATAAGATCGCAGTATTACCCAGAGAACCAATAAGTATTACCAATGCAATTTAAATGCAAGCCAAGAGGCATTTAAGTCACCTTAAATGCTAATTAAAAACTGCTTTGGCAAAATATATAGCTACTTTTACTGCTAACCTTTACATAGTGCCAACAATGCTTATTTAGAACTAGTTACCGACAAGAAGAATTAGAATAGAATGTTGGATGCCAATCTACAACAGCAATGCAGTCAAAAACCTTATATTGAGCAACGTGCTGTAAAAAATGCCACACTAGCTAATAAGCGGTTGGTTTACTGCCTATGGTAATGCTTATTGGTAACCTAGCTAACCTCGCGGTTGTGCCCTGTTCGCTGGCGAAATATAGCGCCAAGACTTTGCTTTGATTACGTAAGACTGAAAAAATCGGTTGTTAAGTTATTGATAAACATTGATTTTTATGTGCTTTATTTAACAAACCAATCCTTACATTCCGCCGACCATAAAAGACAGAGAGCTACTCTATTCAATAAAGTTAGTGTTCCGCAACTTTTGTAAAGACACCATGTGTAGTGTTTCAGTGCGTATTAGAAAAAACTTCAAAGGATGTACGAGCGGGTGACATAGAGCTGTATTATAAAGCGCGTGCAATAATTTTTTGCATCAAGTGCCCGCTAATAGTTATACCACTCGGTTGCAATAATATACCCTCTAGCATTTTTTTAACGATCAGTCAGCGAATGAGCTTGCAAAAAAAATTCAGCGCTCAAATTCACTGGTTCTCATTTTGATTGTTTGACAGCAAACACAGAATAGTTTAAGGGATAGTTTTGCTCTTTATTCAAATGAGAGCAAGGTGGACGTACAGTGCACCTTGTAAGTTTTCTAAACACTGCACAGTTCAATCGTACAACTGTTCTTGCTAGTAGTATTCAAATAAAAATTATTCGACTTTGAATTAATCGTGCGATTAATGGATATCTCTATTTTCATCACATAACGTGAAAAGACGAGAAATAACTCTTGCTTGTGCATCATCTTCCTTTCATCGCCTTATCCTTACTAGACTTTAATTTGAAATATGTTCTAACAGCATGCCCATACAATTGCTTGATGGTCATGTCTAAGGACTGGGGACTACGGCAGAAAATATCTGGGGAATTTGGATCTTGAAAGTTTTGATTACTTATCACAATATAACAATTGAAAAAGCACGCAATTGTTATACTTTTTATAAACCGATTGGCACGCAAACCATCAAAAGTCGTTCGGAATTGGTTGAGCTATTAGCACCCAACAATAGTACACAAAAACATAGTTCTACCTTAAAGTTTTATTGAGTGTTTTCATATTTTCACACCCTTTTGGTTATTGATATTTCTGTAATTCATGGTCACGCAAGCGAACAAAACAGTGGTTCATCATGACTATTTTAAGTATCAATTGTCCGAAATGACTCCTTTAAAATACCCTTAACCAAAAAGGAACAAACGCTGATTGGCTCTTGATTTATTGCTAGCGAATCTTTAGATGTTCACATATTTATTTCATGATTACACCGTCTACGAACCCCACTGAAATTACCTCTACATTCACTAGTTTGAAGGCCTTCGAACGACAACGCAAAACGCATCCGTTTCGATTGTCTGGATTCTTTGTTCAAAAGTAAATGATCCTTTGTGCAAAAATAAATACATTATTGCGAAATCGACAAAGGAAATTGATTCAAATCCTCATTGCATCACCCGTTGCATAGGCCAGAAACCGATCGATTACTAGGTGTTTTATTGCGAGTGCCACTGCATTCCGTGCAAATAACAACAAAACGCACAATTTACTACACTTTCTCGAAGTTCCTGCCTTTAAAAAAAACCCTAGCTACATTCGAACTCGCAGCCTCGGTCGTTTACGACTAGTTTTACAGCCCATTCTACATATACACAAGCATTCAAAATAACTCAACCAACAAGGCTTATGAATGAGTAAGCGCAACGGAGAGAACGGGCGAAGGCATTTTTGCCTTTTCTGCGGAGGCTATCTCAATCTCGATATACACGGAATAATAGTGGATGAGAGCCACTTTCCACTCTTTGTCTAGAGCAGTTCGCAGGTACTGTGCGGAATGATGGTGTATAAAAAAAACTACAAACACCGAACTCCGACTCCGGCCATCATCGTCGGGCTGCGCTGGCTGGTTGGAAAAGCGGACACCATGACACGGGACGTACGGGAGGGAGCGAAAAAAAAACGCTAAAGCGATCCATTAGAGTGCCCATTAGAGAGTGTGTCTTTAGATAGTGTGCACCTTCTTCTTGTGTTGAGGCGGTCGGTCGCAACTCGCAAGACGTCAACGGCCAGGTAGAGACTTTACAACACACTCAAACATTCTTTCTGGAATTCCATTCCCACTGCCATATACAGCCGGAGCCAGTGTATCAGCAGCTCAGCTCTACTCACTCAGCTCAGCACCAGTACCTGTGCCGGCCGACCATTGTGGATCGGTCTATCTAGGGAGCGCAGGAACCGGGCCGGTCGGTAGCCGCCGCTGAGGAGAAGGTAAACAAATTGTCTTTTTCAGTCGTATAATTCAAACTCAAGTTGCTTGGCATTGAATATGATTAATCTAGTGCTTCAGTTCGTTGTTGCAGGCGAGGATTGATGTAAGCCAACCAAGACATTCGGACGTATAGAATCTACTGCAATTCTGTTTTTATTCGAATGGCTGCTCTAGGTAGCATAAATGTATTGACGTTGAGCTCATGCAATTTTAAATTAGTTTTAAGACACGTTAAGGAAAGATAAAAAGTAAGGAAAATTTGTCTTATTATAGTATTGTGTATTTTAAAACCTATTGCTATACCATAATAATAAACATATAATAGATGATTCAGATATTTGGAATGTAATGTGATTTTTTCCCACCGGCGAATACTTTGTTGAATGTTTTTTCAGAGCGCATTTTGCGGTTGATTCGCGTAGTCATTATGTTTCTCAAGCATAGCAAAGCTAAATATTACGAAAAATAATGTTTAACATTATACAGTAGATTTTGTTTAGTGCAGCAAAAAGCATGGAATGCCAATAACAATAGTTTCGATCTCTTTTACTTTGTCACTTGCAAATGGCAAATATACTGTAAGGAAATATAAGGAAACCTAAATTGTGAATGTTTAAGACATATTACCGAAACGGAACTTTCACCATGTCCACCTATATTCTCTAGATAGTTTAGTTTGATAATTGAGAAAAGACTTACTTTAAAAGAGGACGACAAAATGACTTGAATTAGTTTTCTTCCGATAGAGATCAGAAGTATTATAATATAATATATTATAAGCATGGAATCATGTATTGGACCGAAATGGAGAAAATGTAACTCAATAAAATATTTATAGACCATACTGTCGTTCATGGATGGTCCCGTAGCATCCCATATCCCGTAGCACAAATCAGTAAGTCGAAAAAAACGTGTTTTAAGCTTTGCACTACCTCTAACGGGTAACGGGATAAACACAGTTTGATTATTCGACGAAGATTTTTGGGATTAAATTGATATCTACTATACAGTGGTGACCCGATTTTGTCACGTTTTTGACCCGATTTTGTCACGCTTTTGATTTATCAAAACTTTAGTTTGAAAACCATTTTCAAACATATCAAATGTGTTAAAACGCTGTGAAAAAAACTGTGTTCAACAAGTTGATTATCGTGGAGTTTCCACAAAAGTTGTTTCTTATCTCCACAACTATAATAGCTAGACGGTTACTTTCTTTGGCAAAGTTCTTTATAATAATCTTCTCAAAAATTTTGTAGAACATTGTTTTGTTCTATCTCTTACTGCTTGAAAAATAAACTTTCTATCTTACTTTTAGGGGGGTTAATCAAAGAATCGTTCGTGCCACAAGAAAGAGCTTTTTACGCTGTGAAATTTCTCTGAACATAGTTAACCAGTACATATAATCAACCATTTTGGCGCAATTAAAAACGCGTGTTTTCATTCCTTTGGGACCTGTGGTGTGAAAAGGTGACAAATATCCACAGAGAGATAGAAGCAAATGCGAAATGTCCTAAAAGTGATCAGAATGAAATATATATAGTTCGTTCTAAGTTATCTGCAAAAAAATAAAAATTGAAAAAATACCCGATTTTGTCACTGTCCCGTTTTTGTCACTCCTAAATTCATCATTATTCAGCGAGCTGAATCGTTTCATTGTAATTTATGTGAATCCGACTACGGTACAGCATATCACGTAATTTGCAACTGTCCTGCAGTAGCACAATTGCGTCATAGGATCTTTGGATCCCACGTCTTAAATGAATCGGATTTTAGGAAACTAAAATTACGAGACATTTTGATGTTCCTTACCGAAAGCGGTATTGAGCTATAAGCTCTTATTTATCATGAGTATACCCCCCGGGGGGTGTACTTTTGATAAGTTAACTACCAAGGATTGCAGTATCCCCTCGGGGGTACAAAAATCTCTCGGTATATATATGTTTGTGTTTGTCCAAATTCCTCATCCACCCCTTCCTATTCCTCCTGTTTTCCTTCCCGTCCTCATCAGGTAAATGATGACACGGGCAAGATGGGCAAGGCACAAATCTTCCACATGATTGTGAGGAACGTGCTGCTCGAGCCAAAGATGCTGATACCTGATACCTGAAATTCATCATAGGGGTGACAAAATCGGGTCATAACTATATATCTATACCTATAAAAATGGATTTCTGTCTGTCTGTCCCTATGTTCCTTATAGAATCGAAAACTACTGAACCGATCGGTGTAAATTTGCATGTAGGGGGTGGTTTTGGGGCCAGGGAAGATTCTCTCGATGGCAAAAGACCCCTCCCCCCACTAAGAGGAGGGGCTCCCATACAAATCTATGCCTATAAAAATGGATTTCTGTCTGCCCTAGGTTCCTTTTAGAATCGAAAACTACTGAATCGATCGGAGTGAAAATATGCTTGTATGGCTTTTTAATGCCAGGGAAGGTTCTTATGATGGTTAGAGACCCCTCTCCTCACTAAGAGGGGGGGCTCCCATACAAATGAAACACAAATTTCTGTCTAACTCGAGAACTAATCAAGCAAATGGAACAAAACTTTACATGTGGGCAGGGATGGTTCGATCACTTTGACTGAATTTTGATTCATTTGAGAGTACCGCCTCAGCCGAGCAAAATTTGTCAAAGTGATATACTGGACATTTATAAAGCTGGTTCTTATCTACAATTTTGCTGAATTGAGTTTTGCTCTATCATGTGTAGTTACGGTTCTACAATGCTAGTACCTCTTTAGTAACTAAATGAACGTTCATTTAGTCACTAAAGAGTTACTAGCATTTTAGCGCTATAACTACAAAAGTTATAGCAAAACTTTGTTCAGCAAAATTGTAGATAAAAACCAGTTTTATAAATGTTCCATACATCACTTTGTCAAATTTTGCTCGGCTGAGGCGGTACTCTCAAATGAATCAAAATTCAGTCAAAGTGATCGAACCATCCCTGCATGTGGGTGTTTTTGGAAACAAGAATTTTTTCTATGGTGAATTGAGACCCCTTCCCACTTTAGGAGGGGGCTCCTACAAAAATGAAATACATATTTCCTCATAACTCGAAAACTAATTAATCAAATGGAACCATATTTGGCATGTGGGTGTTTTTGGAGGTAAGAATTCTTTCTATGATGAATTGAGACCCCTTACCTTTTTAGGAGGGAAGCTCCCACACAAATGAAATACAAATTATCTCATAACTCGAGAACTAATCAAGTAAATGGAACCAAATTTAGCATGTGGGTTTTGTAGGCAATTTTTTTCTATGTTGAATTGAGACCCCTCCCCTCTTTAGGAGGGGAATAATGACCCCTCTCCCTTTTGAGAGGGGGGCCTTCCATACAAACGAAATACAAATTTCCTCATAACTCGAGAAGTAGCCAAGCAAACGGAACCAAATTTGGCATGTGGGGGGTTTTGGAGGCAGCAATATTTTTAATGATGGTTTGAGACCCTTCACCCCTGTGGTAGGGGGATGAGGACTCTCATACAAATAAAACAGAAATTTTTGCGTAAATCAAAAAGTAATCGAACTCGAGAAATTTTAGACTCTTTCATAAAACATTAATCAATAACAAGACCACCAAAAACCATCGCCATCGGAAGCGCCGGCCACTGCGGGGGGCAACTCGCCGTAGAGATCACCTCTATCAAGGTTTATTTATTTTCCTAGATCTACTGACCTCTATTACTTTCCTTCAGTTGGGTCACCCCTGCGAAATGGTACTTTCTACGAAAAGATTTTCCGTGAAATGGTACATCCCGAAAAAAGTTTAATAACCCTGTCAGGCAGATAAAGTTGGAGGTTCTGAAATACTGGTTGTGGTTGTGTAATCAAATCCCTGTCTTTTTGCTGTATTATTCAGGTGCTTCGACACGATTACCATGTACTATACGTCTACATTTTCCGTCACCATCGATCAACATTTTCATATAAAGTTCTAGTTGAGTTTTCTTAAAAAAAAACGTTCTCAAAGTATACCCAGGATATGTTGCTACATCGTCGTAATTGCCTATTTCCGTCCTATCCAACACAAATTATTAAAAATATCAGCATTTTTATGACACACAATGCAAAACTAGTTATTCCTGAATATTTTAGTTAGTTGTCTATCATACGCGATCAAAGTGAGCTGAGATCTATTTAAAAGCTTTTTATCATTAAAGAAGTCCTACCAGCCAAATTTCCTAGGTTTTTTCGTGCGACGAAAAAGACAATGTCGACTAATCGTTTTAATTTCCGTCATTCATAAATGAAAATAACTCACGCAAAGCATTGTCGTTATTCTACAGCCAGAAAAACTTGCCTGACCTACAGAAATTTTGCAGATTAACATTTATCATGCCGTCCTACACAAATACATTGTGTATTGTGTAACATTGTTGTGATTTTTAGTTCGGACGATGAAAAATTTTTAATGGACGGATTTTAAAACGGTACGACGAATTTTAGAAATAAAGTCAGTTACGTAATTTCAATAATATGCTTTCATAGTCGCTTTTCACCGATTTCAAAGTTCACGGTTCGGAAGGTAAGTGTGTTTTAGTCAGTGTTGGCATATGCTGAACCCAAGTTGAATCGAAGTCATTTTTCTTTGATTCACGTTCAACTCAAACTTGCCTCATCGCAGCGTTTAAAGTTTTTTGCGGACCGCATACTCTGATCAAAAGGTTCACACTTTGGTACGAAACATTGGTAACATCATGCGATGTACTTCGACGATGCACGCGATGTACCTGCGATGAATTGAGGCGACGTGTTCAGCATGGATTGCTGATTTGTGGGTGCACACAGCACAGCAAAGGTGAAAGAAACTGTGTCGATAACGTTCTTCTGACCGTTATGCTATTAGCAAATCTGATGTCAATGCGCTTTAATGAATATTTAAATTACGATTGGTGATTAAAATGTAATTTTAATTATTTAACACACAATACGGCCATTAAATCATACAAAAATATTTATTTTCGCGTTAAATTTTGTTTATTCACTTGTTTCTTTTTACTGCTTTGAAGCTTTTAAAAATTTTCCCGCTTGACTTTTGTTTAAAATTATGGTATTCGGTTTATTTAGCCAAAACTAAAACGTTTTTTATACATAATAAACAGAATTTAATGTTTAAATGCTCGTTGAACTTATATATGATTTAATATATCAGAATATATTCTATAATATATTCTGGACTTGGCATAACCTTGAGGAACGCTTAACTGCAGGGTTGATCTGTATCTTTAATTCTTTACACAAATGAAAGATTCATACTAGTGATGCCAAAAGTATGAAGTATTTTCAAATCAATTCAATGTAGCATAACTTTCAAAGATTTGACTTATGAATCATGATTTAAATTTTTCTATTGATTCAGGACTTTTGATTAGCGTTATTACTAGGATTTGGATTCCCCATCAAATGATTCTATTACAGAATTCTAGCTCCAGTTGATATTTCTATCAAAGTTTGTTATAAATATGTTAGGAAAACTTGCGGTACATAAAATGTTTTACAAAGATTCTATCTCTTTCTGTTATTTATAACATGTTTTGTTACATTTTAGTTATAAAGCAGGGGCAGAATGCTGGTTTTTGATCTTGACATCTTGATATAAACTAGATCAAATAAAACCATAATTTGATATATTTGTGATATGCCTAGAGCGGATTTTGTTACAATTTTTGTTATTTTAAACGAGCCTAAGTTTATAGCAAAATGCAAAGCAGATTTTGTTATAAAAAAAATGTTATTTAGAACTCATCCTGTTATAAATTTTTTATTTTCATTTGATTGGGTTGGCGTGTCCGAGTTGCAAGTTTTAACCACTTAGGGCAGCTGCCCAAGGGGTTGGTGTTTTCTCCCCTTATTCTTTCAGCTAGTTTTATTTGCCGACGGTCTGATAGAGCAATTGTCGACAATCTGAGACAACCTAAACCAGAAAAGAATCTTAATTACAATAATAGTGTATTTTGCCTATCATTGAACGATTCCACCCGAGTAGGAGCGAAGAGCAAAATAATATCAAAATGTGTTATTGGAAATCTAATAACTCATATCAAAATTTGTTCTTGTTTTGGATGACACAGTTGGTAAAATACCAAAAAATAATATCAAAATTTTGCTCCTTTAAGGCCAAAAGAATAACTACTTGTGTTATTTGAATAACAAATCAATAACATGACTGTATCCAGAGTTTAGAATAACATATTTTAGTATTATTAAGGTATTGAATAACAAATGTAGTAGCACATGACTTATTAAAAAATTGTTTTATAAAATATTTATAATTTAAAATCCCTTTAACCCTCTAGTTCCCAACCCTGCCAATTGGCGGGCTTCAGCAAAATCGTTATAACTCTACTATGCTTATTCGTTTCATGTTGATATCCACCCATACCTTCTCATTATAGTCTAATCTAACTATTCGAGTGGTTTGTTTGTTTTATTACGTTAATTTGAAACAAATATTTCGTGCGAAACTTGAAAAATGCCAGAAAACTCAATAAAAAATTATTTTGCTCTGCAGAGTGAAATTCAAATTGTTGTAAATTGCTTATTTCTTGGAATAAATGAACAAAAAAAATATTAGTGAGTAGCTGAGTTGTACTTCATGATAAAAAAGGAAATTTGCGATAAAAAGTTTATGAACTGGTCGATTTTTATCAAGGAACTGACCCCGCCAATTGGCGGGGTTGGGCATTAACGTCAACTTTTTTTTGGTAATTTGATTTGATTTTGCTCTTCACTCTCAATGATTGAACGGCGTCCAATAAAACGCTAATTCTAGAATACATATACGCTCAAACCCTATCAAAGTGCACGAATTACTCACTTTCATCAGTTGTGGATAATTTCTTGTAACAATGGCGTTACATAAGGCAAGATTTAATAACAAAAATTCAAGTTGAACATTGTCATATACAACATGGGCTATAACCCGGAATTTTGTTAGCATTTCAGATAAGAAACATGTCTCACTAAGGCTTATACAAATTTGGAAAAAAGTTTATGTCCTGGTCTCGAAAAATTGCTCAAGGGGGGGGTGGGGCTGGGCAAGAAAAAAATAATAACATCAAACCTAGCGATGTCCGTTAATCGTTCGATTAATTCAACTAATCGAATAACTATAAAAATATTCGAATAATTTTTAATCGAATACTGCCAGCACGAGTAGTTGAATTAATCGAATAGTTCAAAGGAAATAATGTGAATGCGAATAATCCCCGAATAATGGCCACTAATCGTTAATAATCGTCCGATTAATCGAATTATTGCAAGAAATATTCGAATATTTCTAATCGAATACTACTAGCACGAATAGTTGAATTAATCGATTAGTGCAGACAACGCTCGCCGATTAATCGGTAGTCGAATAATTGAAAATTTTGGACATCACTAATCAAACCTTCAAAACCGAAAAAAGGAGTAGAAACCAGTGTTTATTTTTCCATATTAATGCATATTTAGTCCAAAATGTTGTACAGTACTTAAATTTTAGTTCAAACCGAACTAATCATTGAAATGTTTGGAGAGATAAACCGTTACGACTGCCTAGCAATGAAAATGTTATTCCAATTTAATTCCAGTTTCGCACATTACCATAATCCATACTAAAACTCCAATTTTAAAGCAGATGAAGATGCACAGTACAAAAGCAATATAACTTAACATGACTTGATTTGATGTTAATGTCGGGGCCACCATTGATCCCAATGATAATCACAACATGACAATAGTCCGAAAAGTTTCGAACAATTCAGTAACATCCTTTCTGCATGCATTCAATGCATGATAAAATATTGTATTTGTAAGCTAAAATTGTAAGCTTTATGTCCCCAACATCCAAAATTAGGGTAAGTTCTTGGACACTACGGAATAAAACGACCAATTGGAGCCCCGAAAGTACTGAAAGCTGATATTCCGGAGTGCCTAATTTGTTGTATTTTTATTTTAATCTATCTACTACTGATGACAGCATAAAATAACCCTCCTGCAATTCGGAATACATCCGTCAAAAGCGGTACCAAATTTCACTAATATATTGTTTAGTTTATTGATGCCTCAATCTAATTCGGTTCTTTTAAAAAAAGTTAAAATAAAATGGAATAAGATTTAAAGTAAATGGAGCCAAAAGTCTGATTTCAAGCACATCCAATTTTCGGCTTTGGGAATCAAAAAGCTTAGTTGGTGAAGGAAAGTTGATCGAGGCTAAGCGGATAATTACTTTAGCTTTGCACATATTGGGTAATTTAGAGATGTAAACTCGGTGAACTGTAAAAAATCTGCTTATCACTAAAGAATGCAACGTAAAATTTTTTGCCCCTTCAATTTTCGAAAATTTTGGAAGGGGGGGGGGGGCGACATAAACTTTTTTTCAAATTTGTATAAGCCTAATTAACGTTTAAAATAGTTATATTGCTATATCATGCTGTTCATAGCTAATGATATTCATCTATGCACTATTTGTCAACATTTTCAAGCAAAATAAAAAATCATTTATAGTATTAAAATTTAACTGTTCAATCATTGGACAATAAAGCAACGATGGTCCTAAGCTTGTACAAGAACTGACATAGCATGAAAAACCGCTTTACTTCTCATTATGTATGTGTATTTGACAGTTTTTATGTTTATGGCACTGTTTACAAATGGTTTTCATTTGTACGCAAAAATCTTCCGTTGAAAATTTATGTAATTCGCACATTTAACTAACAAATACTATAACAAAGGTTTAAAAATTGGTCGAAAAACACGAAAGCTACAGTAGTCATACCTAATCTGTAGAAACAAATATTCCTAGTAAATCATTTCTCATGTGTACAGTAGGCAGGCAGGTTTTGCATTGCCTGCTATTTCGATTTTCTCAGTGCGCATACAATCCGACCGTCAAACATCGCCTAATTCATCGCAAACATATACTCAAGTACGAACCGAAGCACAGGATCCGCGCACAAAACTTACAAATGAGTTCGGGCACAGCCTGTTAGGTTTTGGCACAACCTCAGAATGATAGTTCAAGCAAAGTTGTAAACTTGCTTGGATGCGTGTGCAGAGTCACACTTCCAACATTGGTTTTAGTCAAATCAGCACAAGAACTTTTGAAGTATTCATTAAATCCATCCAGCAAATGATGAAAATTAGAATGGCTTTACTTATTACGACGGGAATTAGAAAAAGACCCTATATAAGTATTGCTTATTTGAGAAATTCATAACTCTAAACGCTGCTGAATAAGAATTTCAAAAAAAAACATTGCAAAATCTAGGAATTGACAAATGAAAAAATAGATGTTGAAAATGTTCCACGGTACAGAGCATAGTTTTCCGACTTTTCTTTAAAGTTTTTCAACACCGTTAAAAATGCCGGGAATAACTTTTTCCAAATAATATTTTTCCAAAACTGCTGAGAAAATTTGCTAACATGTTTGTAAAAAAAGTTTTGTTCTACGATGCTTGGTTCGAAAGTTAAATTAGTTCTAAGGTCTAATCATATAATGTCCTCAGAGACGTAGAAGGGAATTTTAAATCTCCTACAAGTGGTCAACGTAGAATATAAGTAGTCCAATTAACATTATTAACAAAAAAAATGTCCCGATTTTGCTAGTGTCCCATTTTTGTTACCCCTAAACTCGGCAAGCGGGTGACAAAATCGGGTTGTTATTGTATTTCTTAAAAATGTTCTGACAGATTTAAATGCTTTTTTCGGCAAAATTAAAGGTTGTAGTTGTAGGCTACAAGTTGTCCCGAAGACTGCAAATGCAGCACTCCTAAGTAAGTACTAGTAACTAAACGATTAGGCCATTGCAAATTATGCAAATTACTTGGAAATTGGCATGAAAAATCGGGGGGCAAAAAAATAATTTGTATGATATACACGCAACACGCAACAGAAATGAAAAGTCGAACAATGGAATTTCTGAAAATCGGAACAAAAAATTTTCTATCATTTTTGTCTTTCTTCTTGTAGGATTGCTTGGAAAATATTACGATGTATGTGAAAAGCAAGAATGGATTTGATCTTCACGTTTAAACTTTAAGTAAAAATGCTTAAAACGCATTTTTTTGCTCGATTAAAAAATTTCTTTGTTTTTTGTTCGCCTCCCCCCCCCCTTCAGTAGCCCAATATCGGAAGGACAAAAACTTTATAAAATATTTGTAATGGCCTTAACAAATAAAAACTACGCGTGCAACGCATTTTTTATTTTAGTGAAAAGG
Source organism: Sabethes cyaneus (assembly GCF_943734655.1). NCBI lineage: Eukaryota > Metazoa > Arthropoda > Insecta > Diptera > Culicidae > Sabethes > Sabethes cyaneus. The sequence goes on from NC_071355.1 coordinate 60,451,545, forward strand.
GTATGTTGCTGCACCGTCGTAATTGCCTATTCTCGTCCTATGCAACACAAATCATTAATTTATTTATTTACTATTTGATGGGGCTTTCAACCGTTGGTTGGTTCGCCCCAAAAACAAATCATTAAAAATATCAGCATTTTTATGACACACAATACAAAACTAGTTATTCCCTAATATTTTAGTTTGTTGTCTATCATACGCGATCAATCAAAGTAAGCTGAGAGCTATTTAAATGCTTTTTATCATTAAAGAAGTCCTAATAGCCAAATTTCCTACATTTTTTCGTGCGACGAAGAAGAAAACGTCGACTAATCGTTTTAATTTCCGTCATTCATAAATGAAAATAACTCACGTAAGGCATTCTCGTTATTCTACAACCAGGAAAACTTGCCTAATCTGCAGAATAACATTTGTCATGTCGTCCTACACAAATATATGCGCATTAGCTTCGTAAACATTGTTGTTATTTTTAGTTCGGACGATGAAAAATTTTGATGGACGGATTTTAAAACGGTACGACGAATTTAAGAAATGAAGTCAGCTGCGTAATTTCAATAATATGCTTTAATAATCGCTTTTCAGTGATTTCAAAGTTCACGGATCAGAAGGTAAGTGTGTTTGAGTCAAATCAGCACAAGAACTTTTGGAGTTTTCATTAAATCCATCCAACAAATGATGAAAATTAGAATGGCTTTACTTACTACGACGGGAATTAGGAATAAACCCTACCTACCCAAACATGTGAAAATGCATTCTTAACTACATATTACCTGACGATTCACATCAGAAAATCTTATCGACGTTGATGACTAGGGTTGAATACGATCAAGATGGAATTTGAGACCGTTACTTTGCCTTCCCAGCCACCAACCAACCAAGCTGCTATCTTCATACTAATAGTTTGCAATGCTTTGTGGGTCGCAGCATTGTTAACTCACTTTATATGCCATTCATTGCAGTCGTTTTTTTCTCGGGTACCGTTCAAAACGACAAAACATTCCATGTCAGTCAAAGGCAAAAAAAGTTACTTTAAAAAAAACCAGAATCAAAGTCCTACCATTCACTAAATCATATTAACCTGATTAGAAAATATCACCCAAAGATGAGTCATACATTTACGGCTCTTCTTTTTACTTATGCCAGTTACAAACCAATAAGTCAGATAGATAAGGTAATTTATGGTACAGTTTTATCTTCGATGCTCTTTTATGCTGCCAAGAGCAGTTGCAAAAAAAAGTTTATCGCAATCAAGACAATACGGTGATGCGCTACACAAGTGTAAATTGCCAACTTTGAAGTTGCAATTCCAATAGGTTTACGATATTTCATTGTATGATCGACATAAAACTTCTCTCGGCTTGGCAGCGATAACTTGGAAATCATTCACCGAAGAATGTAAAATCATAAAATTCACACCACTTATTAGATCCGATAATGTTGTTTTTTTTTTGTTTCGAAACTATCCGGCAATCAGCAGTGACGATCCAATAAATAAATTATGATTATCTGAATCACTCCATCGCTGGCAATTCTATTCGATAAACCATTTCAGCATCCGCATTCTATCAGCTACAATCACTCTACTATAGAGGCGGGTTCAATTCAATTTAATGCGTTTCTCCACCTAGCGAGCAGATAATTAATGAAAGGTGTCATTTCAAAGCATCGAATTCCGATTCAAAACCAAACAATCCCTGCACTGTCGCCTTAGGATGGAAGGTTCAGAGTCGAAAAGGATTCGAAACATCACGCAAGCAATTAGGCGCTTTTCTGCCGAGTGGCAACCTGCGAGAACCGGTGTGGTGCGCACTTACATAGAACAAGTCACAGCCGTTGTCGTTGTCGTTTCCTCAGCCAAGGCAACGAACCGTGCATTGCATCAACACACTAGGGTTCATGCACTGCATACGTCCTCCTCAACCTGATGCAAACTTTGTCGTATGCAAATCAATACACTTGTAGGTAGGAGGCGGGCCGGCTTTTTCTCCCTGTAATACAATTTAATCCGAAAAGCAGGACAACGAATTTACGGTACAAAAGTCTGAAACTAATTGACGTTCTCTGCGAATTATCCCCTGTGGAGTACTTGCAGTTTCTGTTGCAAAGAGTATATAAAAGTGTTCGTTTGGGAGCGATATAGTCGTATGAAAAGTAACCCAGCACAAAAAAGACCACGCTCGTGGAGACCTTTGAACGCCTCTTGCCTCACACTTTTGAGGCTGCCTGCTTGCTGCTGCTGCTGCTGTTGCTGTCGTGGCTAATGCAAGCCTTCTTGTTCCTCTTTGGAACTGACTTGGAAGGAAAAAGGCGCGGTAGTATGTGTGCCTATGTCCGTGGCACAAACGAACTCCATGCAAAAACGGAGAACGGAAAAAAAGCGACCCGACCGCAAGCCACAGTTGCGCGGCTCCCATCATCATCATCATCATCATCATCATCATCATCATCAATGGAGATCTGTATGATCATTCAAATGCAGCAGTTTCGATTAAAAGGTACATACCATAAGTGGTGCAAGCGGACGAAGAGGATCGACGAGGTACACGCAGCGCAGGGATATCACGACTAACGACGACGAAGTTTGCGGCCGTGCGACCAAACCAAGTCGAGAGCATGCGGCCAGCCAGCCAGCCAGTCCGCCAGCCATTGCCGACTGACTCCGCCGAGAATCAAGGTTTTGATCGAGCTAATCAGTTTTAGTTACCACCAGTGCACACTGTTTGATTAGTCGGAATCGTTGCGGTTTGATTAGCCTTCGGTTTCTGTGTTCTTTGAAATGAACTTCTGCGAAGGATATAGCAGAGCCGCAGATAGGGTGCTGCTGTAGCCGTTTGCAGTTTGCCGGGACCCCGTTTCGCATATTCAACATACCGCCGCGTCGTCATCGTCGTCGTCGTCGTCGTATTCGTATGCATGGGAGTAGTTGCAAACGTAACAATATCGGCACATGACCTTTTCTGCTTCGGATATTTCTCGACAATTCAGACACATTCGGTATCATAGATTAAATGTCAAACATTCCGTGTTTCGCTATCTAACATCACCAGAATCTGGCCGATTGGGAAACTGATGGGTGGAGGATCCGCGAGCTAACAGTAGTCCATTCGGGGTTTATTAGTTGTGTTTCGATTGTTTTTTGGCGGAGGCGATTGGAATGATTTCAGTGAGAACGTTATGCAAAAATTCCATTTGATTCTACTACGCTAAAGCAATCTTCACAGCGTGTTTCAGTTACTATTTGTAAACTTCTTCAATGTGAACAATTACGGTTTGTAGTACAGTAAAGGATGTTACGATCAAAATTTGGTCGATTTAAACTAAACGCATTTTTTCATTCGTACGTTTAATAAACGTGAACACCTTTCATTTTGCAGGTGCATGCGTGCAGAATGATCTATTTTGATTTTGCCATTTGCTCTTCAGTTATCAACAAAATGGCATCCAAGCAAAAGGAACAACACATCAAAATTGTCCCTGAGCATCGTGTGAAAGTCTGGACTACTCGCACGACGAAACAGCGAAATCGTTTCAAATGATCAATTCAACTGTTATCTAGGTAACAAAAGAGTTCGAGAAACGTTTGCCGACAACCAGCAAGTCTGGATCGAAGAAAAATGGATAGCTGGAAGCCGCAACAACGACAAACAAGGGGCCAGCGCTTTCGAGGTGGAACTCCAACCTCTCCAACCGTCCAAGATGTTGCAAACAAGCTGGAAGTGTCGTCCACAGTCGTGCATCGAGCTCAAAAAGATTCTGACTGTTGACTTATAGGAAGGTAAGAACGATAAACAAAACAAGATGGTAAAACACGATCCCGGACGCTGTACACGACGATGCTAACGAAGCTCGATTGCATGGTGGTGAACGATAAAAAGTACATCAAAGTACATTTCAAACAGCTTTTTGGACAGGCGTGTTGTACAGCAACCAGGAAGAGAAATCTGGCTGATGTTTTCAACCACATGAAACAGTCAAGTTCGGTAAGATTTATTTGGTATGTCAAGCTATCTGTATCTCTGACTTGGAAAGCGCCACTTTCATTGCAACCAAGAAACTCAATCCAGAAATTTACATGAGAGAATCTGCTGTCATTTCTAAAGCAAATCGTATGCTCCGTCCTATTTTGGCCGGACTTACCATCCATCCTGGCACGACGGAACGAAAGCTGATTGCTGTGTAGAATTTGATGACCCAAGTTAAACGAAAGACCCGGCAATTTGCATGGGTATAACTATGGACGAGATGACTTGTAGAAATTAAAAATCTATTTCCGACATTTTGAAATCCAAGATTTCGGAAGATAGCCTAAAAACACTAAAAACGTTATGAATAAAGTTTAGGACAATCGTTTAGAAACAAAATTTCATTCTTACTTCCTCATTCCTATTTGTTCCAGTTCCAGTGCATAATTGAGCTTTATCAAAAATAAATGTACAGGAAAACTAAAATCTTAAGAGATTTTATTAAATTAGTGGAAATTATAAAGGCTTTACAAAACTTTTAATAAATCTGCATGCATCATAAGTTTGTTTATACTGGCAATGGTATTTTGCACCATTATCCAATCCCGTTTCATCCCTTCCAAATATGTTCAGTCCTGCTTCTGTCTGGTATGCTTCATTATTCATGACCTGCAACTGTCAACGCACGATTGACTCATAGTGGTCAGCTCATGTATGCATATTGGGGATGCTGAGAAATCATAAAGATTATAATTCCCGAGAAAGCTTCAAATATTCCTTCAGTAAATTTCACATCTATCCGCATTGGCCACGATCTTAAAAATGCAACTCGTTACGTCATCCGAATCCGTGTTCCATTTTGTCTAATTTCTCATACCCGAGCTGCAACCACCAGGGCAACGCAAAGCAAATCCACGGGTATAAACGTCCTGTTGAGGACTTCACGCTTCTTTATCGACAGACTTGGCAGCCGGTTATTAGAGTAAAGGACAATTACAGGGCTAGCATCTGGTTCTCGTTGATCATGATGCCAACATTTTCCAATTGATCAAAGGTACAAAGGGGCTCTGTAGCCGCAAGTTTACCGAGTCTGCTTTGACAAGCGACTGGTCGTGGGTCGTGGGGTTGAATCTTAGTAGAATCACCATATTCGATGTCAAAGCGACTTTAGCATGGGTTTATTCTCAGGGCCCACATTACCCTTCCTTCATGCTGAGCTCTATATAACCCGATGAAGTCTCTTTGACAGTGCAAAAAGTCACTTTTATAGTTAATGTACTGGTCAGAGGAACGTAATGAGGACGCGCCAGGGCCGGCTATAATTGGAGTTAGCGCTGGCATATGAGGAGCGAAGTAGAGGAACCTTTTGAAGGAAGGGCAAAGGTAAAATACTGACTCCGCTCACTCAATGACGGTATGACAAAAAGAAATGCATTACATGTTACAACAAACAGCCGAGCGATATTACAATAGTTCAACTATACCGGTCGCAGTTGTGAGGCTATTGAGAGGCAAGTGTGACTCTGACTTTAAGAAACTTGAACTGCTAGTGGACAGCATTAAAGATTGATACTCGGGCAGAGCAATATGATTACTTTTCATCAGTAGACTGTTTGCAATACAACATGAGCTATCCACTATGCTAGGAAGACCTTTGGTATAAGTTTTGAGATTCACGGAGGCTAAAACCGAATAATTCAGCGCACTACGATTGACGCTGGACGATGGACCCCTTCGTTTGTAGCTCGTAGACAGGAGTCTACAATTCCATGACAGCTTTGGATGCTTTTTAGTGCACGGTCAGGAAGCAAAAGCCTTTTCGTTCGATCGCAGTCACTTCAGATTAAAGATTCATGGTTTCATCGCCTCCTACTATAAGCCTCCCTAGCCTCGCTACACTCACTAGTCTAACCGCCCAGCAAGTTTAACCAGCCGGCGCACATTCGAATTGCGGCAGGGAGGGTTGCTTGCTTTATGTTTTTTAAAACGTCAATACAGGATTCGGACATAATGACACTAGAATCGAGACATTTCGATTAGCGAACGACAGTAGTACCTAGTACGGAACGAGCTTCTTGAAATTACGAACTAGATAAATTCGACACCTCATAAGCACATCCAGGAAGGGAACTCTTTCAATCCACTGTTAATATATTATCAGAATGTGCGTGGACTTCGAACCAAGTTCGATGATTTTTTACTGCTGTGAAAGGTTCGGACTTCGGTAATTTAATTTTGGACGCTTGGCCGGTTCTTTATGAAATACATGTTTTTTGATATAAGAGATTCAGCATACGCGGCCTTACAAGGGTGGGGCTCCAAATAACCAAATAAGGCACTTTGTTTCTCTTTCATTGTTGAGAATCCCGGCAAGAAAAGCGATGTCTGACCTTGAGAGATAAAAACAGGTGCAGCTCCGAACAAGATCAAGCACTGAGCTAGTATAGTAGTACTATTGAAAATCTAACGTGATAAGAAAACAGAAGTAACCAGACCTCAACACTCTGGGGATCTGCGCCTAAATTAATGTGGATCCGTGTCATAGGTCGGGTAGTCCTCGTGATAATCACATTTAGTTCCCGAAAAGACTGAGGAACTTTCCGGGCAAAATTCTACAATCATTAGTTGATTGAGATCGTGACAGCCTACAACGAGCGATATTGTTATCCAATTCTCCTACTGAAATTTTGAAAAGTATTATAGCTCTGACTCAGGCTCTGATAGACTAGAATAGTTTTTATCGCTTCGGGTGCTGTATTAGTGCTGATTTAGTTTAATTTAGCTTTTTTAGCAGTGCTGTCTTTAATGGAATTCGGCACGGTAATCTACTGTTCTTACCAATTAGTGGTGTTAGGATACTACCGATACTATTCGATATTTTCTAAGTATCGATCCATTTAGTCAGAATCGAAAAGTATCGAAAACTTTTGTGATCGTCAAACTAAATACGTACGTTTGTGTTAGCTATCCTGCATTGCATTAGAGATTGCTGACATTTATCTTACGCACACTCTGCCACATATAGGGTTTATTTCTAATTCCCGTAAGTAAAGCCATTCTAATTTTCATCATTTGTTGGATGGATTTAATGAATACTCCAAAAGTTCTAGTGCTGATTTGACTAAAACAGTAGAATCAATATATATAGAATGCCAGTGTCGCTGTTTTTCTATAGGACTCATTGTGGTAAACATGATGCTAACAATCTGGTATCAAGTCTGTGAATCGGGAACTTCGTTGTCAAAGTTGCTCATTGTTATTTATCTGTTCTTTATCTGTGCGCTGGTTGGTGCTGTCATCAGTGCGTTATCCGCTGTGTTTTTATGCCAGTGAAATAGTTTTAAACGTTCTTTTTCTTTTTGTCCGGATGAATAGAATCCCACAACTGCGCCCTTTTGCACTGATTTTTTCAGAAATTTGAAGCAAGCGAAGTTTCCAATCACATTACTTGGCAGCCATAATTGTAATTTTAAACTGGTTGTCAAAGTTTGACAATGAGATTCCCCTTTTGATGAATCTCAGGCACACACACATTTGCATATATAATGTAAATACATTATCTGAACATGTGTGATGTTTACCACGCGCACTGCAGCGACACTGGCATTCTATATATATTGATTATACTACTAAAACACACTTACCTTCCGATCCGAGAACTTTGAAATCACTGAAAAGCGATTATTAAAGCATATTATTGAAATTACGCAACTGACTTTATTTCTTAAATTCGTCGTACCGTTTTAAAATCCGTCCATCAAAATTTTTCATCGTACGAACTAAAAATCACAACAATGTTTACGAAGCCAAGTATTTGTGTAGGAGAGCATGACAAATGTTATTCTGCAAAATTTCTGCAGGTCAGGCAAGTTTTCCTGGCTGTAGAATAACGACAATGCCTTGCGTGAGTTATTTTCATTCATGAATGACGGAAATTAAAACGATTAGTCAACATTTTCTTCTTCGTCGCTCGAAAAAACGTAGGAAATTTGGCTAGTAGGACTTCTTTAGTAATAAAAAGCATTTAAATAGAACTTAGCTCACTTTGATTGACCGCGTACGATAGACAACAAACTAAAATATTAGGGACTAATTAGTTTTGCATTGTGTGTCATAAAAATGCTGATATTTTTAATAATTTGTGTTAGATAGGACGGGAATAAGCAATTACGACGAAGCAACAACATACCCTACGTGATATTCCAGCTAGCACCAACTCGTATATCAATGTACGAAAATTAGCGTAAATATCTCTCAACAAATTCGAAATCGCAAGTAAAGCTTGAAAAAGTGGGCCCAAGTTGATTTTCTATCGAATATGACGATAATAACTAACATACATACGAGTTTACAAAATTGTATAGGAGTACGAAGCGAGTCGCACTTAATCGGATATTATCGTATATAAATACTTATATAGTCGTAAAGCTTGAAAATATTCCTAATAACGCATATCGCATCCAAAATAGTACGAATAAGACAATTTCGCGCATCAAATACGATTTATTAGCATATATATTTGTACGTAGTGCTGACTGTTATCTTTTATATACATACGAAAATGCTAACTGGGATGCTATATGTTTTCATCGAGAAAAAATATCTCGCAGCGAAATCTTTTTCCAATGCCAACAAACCACCAACACAGTCGCATAGCAGCAATCCTTATTATTGACTGAGATTGCAAAGTCCAGTGTGAAAACCTATAAAAGTAGTCAGCATCGTATCTTTTGTCCACTCGAAATCTCGCAACTAGCCATCAAAATGTGCACAAGAGAAAAATTACTTCTCATAAAAAATATCAGCAATTCGCTTTCACGAGGTTGCAGACGTTTCTTTGATCTGTACGCGAGAGATGAAAATGAAAACATATTCGCTTTTATCATCAGACTCGTTATAGAAACTATACTACTAGTGTTTATAGTCGTTTTGGCATTCCGGTTAGTTCATCCTCAGTTCATACTTTTGTTCAACGCAGTTAATGCTCAAGTAGGAAGCATTGATCACCAATTTTAGTACAAAAAAAAATGGTTGGAGCATTGTTTACAAACAAAAAAGGGACTTTCAGGGACATTTACAGAAACTGACTTTTCTATGCGCGTATTGATTTGGGGCAAAATGGTTCAATTAGCACTACAATTCTTCATAAATGTCGATTGTAATATAAACGATGGAATTCTTTTCAGCTTTTTGCAAACAAAAAATATATTTCCGAACGATTCGATACCTTAGAAAAGCGTACTTTGGCAACGATCGGGCTTTTTCTTCAAAACTAGTATCGAGACAATTATCGATGCTTTTGTGAATTTCAATGTCATTGAATGTACCACACACTCTTTTATGATGTAATCGGTTCAGTGGTTGAAAAGACGTGAATTTGAAAAATATCTAAAAGCAACAATGGGATCACTCCAACCTAAAAGCGCCAAATAAAAAATACGAATCTAATTTTTAATTTAAAGTAAAATACATAAGTACAAAACCGGAGCATCTTCAATATTCGATAGTTCTTTTTTTTCAAGGAACTGTTGAATGGTCCCTTTTCGTTGGAACTGTTTTGTATGAAATGTGACATAACTAATTAGGTCTGCTTTATGGTGATTTAAATAACTCCTACAAGCGCTCAGTTTGATTGTGCGCTCGGCAATTCAAATTCACGGGATTCTTTACTACAGTTACAGAATCGTTCCAGCGACAAAAGCTAAATTTTCGCAACTTTATGAATACTTTTGTGGGTGTTTTACGGTCAGTTATAAGTATTTTTTATGTCCCCTTTTACTTCGTATCGTATGACTATCATTAAGCTTATAGGCAATGGTTATTGCTGCGATGAAATCAAGTGGCTTTAGAACTGTTGCGTGAGCACCTGAAAATCATCTGTTTGCTATAACCATAGTACTCTAGTTTTGAAAACGAAATCCCAGTTCTGCTGCAAATAACAACCACTGTTGAAGTTGTTTCTCTAAATAATTGGTCATATGGTAATGCTGAAAAAGGTAAATGGTACCACGGTACAGCAGTTTCTTAATTATTCTTCTGCCCTGGCTTCTTTTGATGACTTTTTGATGAGTGTTGGCCTAAAACCAAACTTTCTTGAATTTTAACTTCAGCGTGGGACGCCATTTTAAATTTTTGAAAAAAAAAAAGAAATTGTTGATGTTTTTCGACTACCATTTCACCAAAAATTAAAATATTATTAACCTTCAAGGTTCTGTTTAGTTTGTTTGCGTTGAGTTTGCTAACGGCTCTATAATAAACCGTCTTTTTTGCAGTCGCGGCCGGCGCTTCCTTTAAGCAAAACAAGCAGCTGCTTGGAGCGCCACATTGAGGGGGGCGCCATTTCGGCTACATTAAAAAAACTGAAGCATTAAATAAATAAGTGGTTAATATAAAACTCTCCTCCTTTTTCTTTAGCAGCATAGAGCCGGGATGGCTCTTGCTGTATCTAGAGTTACTTTTCACTGTACTTGGTCGCGGGGTCACTTGTTAAGCATCTAGACAGAAGAAAATTGGCTTAAACTTGGTCGAGCCATCTGATACGTTGAGTCCCTCTATTCCTAATGCCAATGGAGGTCTTGAAGAGAACAGACTTTACTGCATAGTCGTTTGGCATTCTTGTGACTTGACCGGCCCACCGTATTCCCCCGATTTATCTTCTAGCTAACTAGCTAGCTAACTTACGCTAAATCTTCTAGCGGATCTCGTATTTTTAGTTTATGGTTCATACGCCTCACCATTCTCCGCTTTCCATTTGTACTCCGACAAAAAATCCTAATTGCAGTGCTACAACATTACAGCCTTGATTATTCTGATGAAAACCTATTTGTAACAACGCTTAACAATTAAAACACTCAGATAACCGGACTGGGAAAGTCGTTTAACGCTATTAAATTATTTACAAATTTTTCGGGAGAGGTTTTCGAATCGCTTTAAAATCAGCAATTAGCAGATTTATCATTCGATGAAGCAGCAAGGCCTGAGGACAAAGTTTTTGAAACAACAGGAATTTTGAACGGAACGTTTTTATTTTTAAAAGTTTATAATTCTGATAATGGATTACAAGAATCCGACAATTATGCAAAAGCAATGGTGGTTAACTGTAACTTTGATGTACCGCTTCTTTTCGAGGATTGTATCCACTCTTGCCACAAGAAGAAACTTTTTTCATATAAAGCAAATGACAAACCAATTCTACTCTGAAATTTAAAGTAGACGGTTTTAACTCAGTTTTAGTATTTAATTTTATTGAAACATTTTTCCAATTGTTAGAAAGTACTAGAAATCAACATTTACATGTTGTACCTATGTTTTAAGTTTAGATTCGAACAATTAAAGAAGCATCGAAAAATGCTCTCAGTTTTCTCTGTGATATTGGAAGCATGAAAAATAATCTTTTTCGACAGAATCGTTAAAACGCCTGCAGGAATCTTAAACATATTATTTGACGAATGATAAGCATTTGACACATTGCGATACTTTTACTATTTGTTTTATGGTTAGGAATAAAAAGCAATATTCCTAACAAAGCAAACATTAATTCTAAAGGCGGACAGAAAGCGTCAAATGAACAATTTTGTAATTTTGACGTCGTTATAAATGCAATACCCGAAAAAAATTTACATTAAGTTTTGTAGTAGAAGCAATGCGTCTACAACGGTTTTTTGTGAACATTGAACATTGAATTTTTTTTTGATTAATTCTAGTCACTTTACTTTAACAATGTGAATGTGTCACTTTTGAATGTGTCACTTTAACACATTCATGACTTCTGCAGGATTGGAAATTTAACCCAGGTCCTCGGTGTAAGAGGCGTGAGTACTAACCACTACACCGGGATTTTATTCATATTTTTGTTTCTTATTTTATTTTCGGGTTGGTTATCTTTTCTGACGATAAATTTTATTATTTTTACTGCATTTTGTATCCAACTATTACAATAATTTTCATCTTCGTGTTATTTTTATTTTTTTCCGGGATATCCGAATCCGAATCCGAATAAATCTACCTTATTTTTACGAGTAAATTCTGGTGGCGCCATTTTGAGGATTTACTTGGAGCGGCAAATGGGCTAGCAGCGGCCCTGTTTGTAGTGATATTTAATATTAAGTTTGCTTTTGTCAGAGGCTGTGGAATATCGCTTAATCGTGCTTATTATTTACAGGTGTCGATTCCACTACATCGACTAACACAGACTAAGTTAAGGTGGTTTAGCATCGCATCGTGTTCAAAGTAACTTGATTTGAGGTGGCTTACTGCTGTGTTCAAAGTAATTTGACTTGAGGTCGTTCATCACGGCAAGGGGTTGCTCGCTATGAGGGCTGCTTGCGATCATTGCGATAAACCGGTCAAAGTGATTGATGGAACTATCACCAGCATGGGCTTTTGCGAGCAAGTCACTAGTGCGAAATGTGTACGATTGAAGTCATCTGTTATGAAAGTACTGCATAAGCATAAGAATCTCTTGTCTGTGCCAGTGGGAATTGATGAAAATGACTCGTTTTTTATGTCTTCTATGTCTGCCACCCATGAGGAGGCCATTAGTGATTTGCAGCAGGCCATCTTGATTAACGGCAAGCAAATGGAACAATTTTTTTTGAGAAAGTGCAAGAGACTGTCTCTACACCACTAGCCCCTAGAGTTGCTGTTGGCGAACGTCCGACGAAACGTCCTCATGACGAGCACTTCAGGGTTGCCAACCTGCCCCTTAGAGGTCAACGTCTTCTGAAGGTGTAATTAAAAATGCTCCCCTTTGCAGTGCGATGAACCGTTCAAGGCCATTCCCTTGACCAAAATAGAAGCTGATCAGTCGGCCCGGCCCTGCGTGCAGTTGTACGGAACGAAGCCTTCAAAACGTAAACTTCCAAGTATCAGTGTGATTATTTCCTCACTATCGCTGATACACAGTTTGTTTCTAGTTGCCTAAGCGTCGGCTCACACGTCGATCTCTCCATCTATTATGACCGGCTTTACGTTGAACAGCTCATCGCATCTCTGGCGACATCTGAGATTGCACCGAAATGCAATGATTTCGGTATTATGGTAGCCCCCGAGCTTCCTACCGCAGACGAATCATTCCTGTCTACGAACAACAGTCGTCCCGGGCCCGTGTGTGGGTGTACGGAATGGAGCTCCCGAGATTCCACACCCGGCAAGTGCAACAACTGCTATATCACTGCTTTCTATGACGCAGACTCCGTTTCCGGCTCTGTATCGCAGCTAAGATGTGCAATCCGCTACTGATTTACTACCAGAACGTGCGCGGATTTCGAACTAAAATCGATCTCCTTTTTATTGCTGCAACTTCGATGTATTCGTTTAAACGGAATCCCTAAGACGAGACGTGTCAACTCGTAGCAGATTTTTAGACCATTTTAGACCAGCCCTTGTTGGCGGAATTGGACTGCTTTGCATGCATGAAAAACACAAAAAGGACACTCAGCAGTGTTGTCAAGAACAACATGTTCATAACTTTTGGTAAAACTGCTAGGCAACGTGTGAAAAGTATCGAAAGTTTGCTGAAAAGAAGACAAAGAAGTCAGTCGTCACGTCTCGTCTTAGCGGAGACCTGGCTTGACGAGAAGACTCACTCGCAACAGTTTTTCGGAGCGCATTTGTCGTCTTAAGAAGTGATCGTAACAGCATTAGAACAGCAGAAAATAATATTCTATAAGCTGAGTTGTTCTATCGAATCGACCTATCCCCGATTGATGAGACACTTGAGCAGCTGTCGGTAAAATTTCTAGCTTGGAGAGGGAGGAAGTGGCTGATGCGAAGAATGATTAATAGGATGAACTGGAAAATTGCGATATAGACCAAAAATATGACGGCGAGATGGCAGGTGGGACTCGCACGCACGTTCTTTCGATTGGTACCCGATTGTTTTACTAACTAAACTACCTATATATATTAGGCTATATTAGGTACCTAATTTTGTTTTATTCCCCCAATGCTGTAGCTCGCAGGACACGCATCACACACTTAAACGCATGTGGAGGTTTTTGCGAGACCTCCATTGAAATTCCAGACAATTCTCGCGTAACTTTTCAAAAGGACCCAAGTAACAACGAGAGATTCTCTTCGTGCCTCTTCTCTTTCACCTCCCACGGTAATGCAAATGCACCTTAAAACACCAGCTTCGCATGAATCGGTTGCTAGCGTCATTATCTAGCTAAACGTGAGGAATTTTTGTGTTGGAATGCATTCATGTTGCTGTAATAATCAGAAGAGAGGGACGTCAAAGAGAGTCTCTTAGGAGAGTTACTTAGGTCCTTTTAAAAAGTTACGCGAGAATTATTTTTAGTTTTTTGGCAGTTAGCCGAGACAAAATGTCGATATAGTAGACTATGGTAAAGAACTTTTTTTTTGTTATTTAGATAACATCATGATAACAACACATGTTCTCAATAGTGAAGAAATTCGATAACTAAATTTGGACTTCATTTACTATCACTGATAACTGTGTATAGTATAAACTTGATATCATGCCGAGTGATGTTTATTGTCATTTTTGTTATGTTGTCACTTAATTCATACAAGTTTTTACCAAATCCTGCTATCAAAACTTGATCACAGGATAACAAATTTTGCTATTTTTTATGTTATGGAACTTTGCCCGGGTACTCAATGAATGCAATGATACCTTCGGAATCGGAAAATTAAAATATTGGGTAAGTTGCAGTTGCAGGACCTAACGATATTCCGTCTTGCACTCTCAAAAAGTGGTTTCGGTAGACAGCTTTCACTATTGTTCAGTGCTTCAATCCAGCAGTCTAACGTCCCTGCCCCGTGAGAAAATTCACTTGTGTTCCCTGTACACAAGAAGGGCGATAAGCGCAATGTATGAAAATATCGAAGGATTAAAGGGTGTCCCACATCAAATTGCACCACTGAAAAATCGAAAATTTGAGTAGAAGTAGTTTAGAGTGCATTGTTTAGACTCTATTTTTATCGTGGTCAGTTTTTCGAAAATGGGAAAAAATGGCGTCACCCGAAAAGCAACGTCGCGAATTTATTTTGCGCATGCACCTGGAAAATCCTCAACTCTCTCATCATGAATGATGAGACTTACGTCAAGGCGGACTGCCGGCAGCTTCCGGGGCTATTGTACTTCACCACCCAGCACAAGTTTGATGTTCCGGAGAAAGTAAGGATGTAGGAACTTTCATAGTTGGCCAAGAAATACATCATGTGGCAAACGAAGTGCGCCGTTCGTGACTACCGGGACTGTAAACGAGCAGATCAACCTCAAGGAGTGTCTACAGAAGCATCTGCTTCCTCTGTCGAAGCAACACGAGGGCCCTACGATATCTGGCTGGATCTACCTTCGTACTAATATTCAAAGGATGCATTGGAGTGGTATGAAGCCAACGGAGTCGCTTTCGTACCCAAGGACATGCACGCCTCCAACGCACCGGAACTAAGGCCCATCGAAAAATATTACGCTATTATGAAGCAGGCACCACGACAGCATCCGAAGGAGGTCAAGTCTGAGGAAGACATGAAGAAAAAGTGGATTTCCGTACAGATGAAGCTGCAGCTAGGTTGAAAAAAACTTTTTGAGTGGAGTTAAGCGTAAGGTGCGAGCATTCGGTTATGGTATTGAAGTTAAATGAAACAAATACACTCAAGTCGCTTTTTACGCGAAGGATTCGTCCCGCGTAAATCAAAACCGCGTAAATTCCGAAATTCTCGTAGAAAAACCGCGTAAATTCCGAAATTCGCGTAAAAAACCGCGTAAATTCCGAAAATCGCGTAAAAACCAAAATTTTGCGTAAAAAAAAACTGTGGATTTCAACATTACGCGAAAAAATAGACGTTTTGAGCACATCCGTGTAAATTCCAAAAATCGCGTAAAAAAACCGCGTAAATTCCGAAATTCGCGTGAAAAAACCGCGTAAATTCCGAAAATCGCGTAAAAAACACAGCGTAAATTCCGAAATTCGCGAATAAAACCGCGTAAATTCCGAAAATCGCGTAAATTGCGAAATTCGCGTAAAAATAGTCGCGGTCAAAAAAGCCGCGTAAAAAGCGACTTCAGTGTATGCCAAAAGTTTACTAATGGGTTATATTTTGTTGTCTGCAAGTTTGAAAAGGATCGGTCATTTAGGTAATTTTCTACAGCGTTTCTTCCGCGGTGCAATTTGATGTGCACCGTTGTTACATCGTTGTGCTGCAGCTCTCAAGTGCTCGAAATAATCATGAACGACGCTTTTTTCGTCAGCTGTCAGCACCACATTTCTTCAGACCAGCATGGGTTTTTTTCCAAAATGATCAGTCTCTACGAATCTTGTTAGTTTGGTCTCGTTCTGCCAGCGTAACATGAATGAAGGAATGCAAATTGATGCATTATACACCTGAAAGCAGCGTTTGATCGGGTGGATTACGGTATCCTGCTTGCAAAACTTGAGAAGCTGAGAGTTACCGCTCCGTTCTGCGAGTGGTTACACTCGTACTTAACATATCGTAGGCTGAGTGTGAAGATCGGGCCCGCATTTTTCGTCTCGTTCTGCAACATCTCTGGCGTACCTCAGGGGAGCAATCTTGGACCACTGTTCTTTTCTCTTTTTGTAAATGAACCATCGGCTCTCCGGGAACCTTTCTGCCGATCTTTTTATGTCAACGACGTATAAAATCTTTAAGGTAATTAAGATGAACTGCGACTGCATTGAACTGCAATGCCTACTGGACAAATTTGAAGATTGCTGCTCGAATAACATTATCTCCAGAGCCAATAGGCAACTCGGATTTATTTTTAAAATCGCTAAGGAGTTCCGTGACCCAGACTGTTTTCAATCATTGTATTATTCACTTGTAAGGTCTGTTTTTTACTCTTCCATGGCGTGATCCCAGAAACCTAACGTTGCCGTTTGGCCGTTAATTTGGAGACTATTGAAAGACGACGTACCAACGCTCAAGTCATGTTCCTGGCTTGAATGATTTTCGAATACATTGAGTGCCATATTGAGTCAACAGAACTTGTAGGCTCCCGAACGACACCTCAGAACCTATCCGTTTTATGGTAATGCGGTTCAACGAAGTCCTCGATGGTTTGGGGGACAGGTTTAACAAATCTAACGCAACAAACAGCTCAAAAATCATTTAGGAATTGATCCTTCAATCCGTTGAAATACTGCACAACACAGTTGATTGGAACTTTACTCAGTCAGAGAACTGAATCAAACAAAGGACAAAACCTTTCCAGAAAAAAACTGCTTTCTAGAAATTAGTATGATTGGAAATGTTCATCGGAAGTATAGTAGGCAAAACAGATTAATAAAATATAATTGGATAGTTCGAGCATTGGCTTGAGAACGCTGCAGGCGATTGTCATCAACATTTTCCATTCCAAATAATCAAACTAATAGGCTGATAAGCAGAAAAAAAACTTCTGATTGAAAACGCATCGCCCGGAGCAAGTTTATCGATGAAATAGCATTCAATCCAACATTTCGAGATATATTCAATTTGCAAATGCACAAAGTTGTATGTGATGCACAGCACGGTCGTTTCTCTCGAGTGAGCCAAACATATTCGGTTGTCGAATGTGTACACTATGTACTAATACTAGCACATCCAATTACAAAGTTTTCATCTTCCCGTCAGAAACAATACCAGCAGCAATACATTCGAGTGCATGTTATAAAATTCGTCTCGCTTCGAGTGTATCGGTTTTTCACCAAACGAAAACCATCCCCGATGATGAATCAATATGCTGCTTGACGAGAACGGTTGCATGTACCACCAGCCTTCAACGTCGATTCAATTTCGCACGAATCAGGCAATGAACTGTCCTCGCTTTTGTACGCCGTTCTCGAGAAATCCATTATCCATATTCATATCCAAACAAATTAAAAAGTTTAAGCGCAAAGTTTGCCTTCGTTCTCTACCAGAGCCGGCCTCCGCCGAGCTCTGCCGTTCATCCACGTCAGACCGCGTCTTCGTTTGAAGACTGCCCGACCTCATATGTGTGGGCCCATGGATATGCAGCCACCAGTACAGTGCGAAAATCTAATGTATGAGCAAGCCTTGCGGAACCGAGGCTCGTTCGATTTTCTCTGACAGCACAAGCCAAGCCAAGCCAGTTCGTACACCGCACCGGGGACTTTTGCAACAACAATAACCGGGACTCATTCGCCTAGAGGGACGCCATGGTCGTTGTGTTTAAAACTTCCCGAAAATGAAACCGCTTTCATTTGTAACCCGATCGCTGAATTAAGTACATAGGTACATACTATATCGTTTTCGAGCATCAGCGTTAAGCTACGACTGACTAGAAGTTATAAAGTTGGCGACAATCGAAAACAAAACAGTTCAGAACTCGTTTCAAGAACAAAGTAATGAAGCCAACTTTTAATAGCAACTAACAATGTACGAGTTTGTGGCACCAATTGTGAACATCCTGACTTGAAAAGCTTTTGGAAAGAAAATGACATTTTCGATTTACGTTCCTGTGTTCCCGAATTGGTGCATCAGTGTTGTAAGTTTCGAAGCAGCATTACAAAATTATTTGTTTCACACAGTATTGTTTTCATAAAAATAAACACCGCTACATTTTCTTCCAACCACCAATTTATTTATTATCTTACCAGTGACTGCCGCTAATGTGACCAGCAGCAGCCGATTGGGACAGAGCTTTGGCTGTCAAAATAAATATTACTTTCGGCACATCCGAATAGTGCGATTGGTTTTGGTTTGCATTGCATACATGAGATAGGTCCACCACCCTGCGCCATGCCACTGCACCGCCCGGCTCGCATCATTTCGAGCGATGCCGATGTGGTGATTTTGCCTTGGGAATTCCGCATAAGTTAGCACCATGTGGTTGGTACGATGGTTTTTTTTTTGTTTTGGCTAGCCGACTGTTACCACATCGCGTCAGACAACTGGCGCCCGTGCGATATTCGATGCGATAGCGATCATTGCAATAGAATGAAACTGAAATTGTGCGTTGAGTGTTAACTATTAGTCTGATACAATACAATAATGGCTATTGAAATATATTGTAGAATAATGCAGGCATTTCAGGCGCTTTTATATCCGCTTATTTCGGTTGCGATTGCAATTCCATGAAAAAATTACTATCAAAATTTGCTCCGATTGTGTTCATATCCTGTGTATTAAAAACTCAAATTCTGCTCGTTTCATAAAATTTCAGATGCATTTTTTAATTTAGCGCCTAGATGCCTAAGTTCTGAAGTATGATCACACTTTTGTCCATTTTTCATTCTGTGACTTTTTGGTATTAAATAAAAGGTATTTTAATGAGCTTTTCAGCGAGAACATCGGCTTGAAACTAAAATATCTTTATAATTGAAAAAACATATTTCTGGTTTTCCACGTTTTGAGGTTCCAACTCAAAAATAAACTTGCAAAAATGTAATGGAGGCGCACGGTGTTTTGTTTTTATTCGCACAGAAATTGATATATCTGGCAAGAAAACAAATATTTTCGGTTCGTCGTTGCCGGACATTATGTATAACGTCAGTGTAACAAACGGAGGGTGGTGAGTTTTCGGCAAAATCAGGTCATTCGATGTCAAGTGACATTAGCATGAGTGTACTCTCAAACTCCTTTACACCCTTCGTTCATGCTGGATTCTACATTGGCAACGATATGACCTCTTACCAGGATAAGTTAGGACAAGTTGGCAACTCGATGCGAAAAACAAAATTCTCTGATGTTTTCAGATTTTTCCACGCGTGTTTAATACAATTCTGAGTTCATATTGTGGTATAGGGCGATCAAGAATGGCTAACCATGATTTTGGTACGCTATTGTTCCTTGTATATCCCTACGATAAAACCACCCCATCGGCAGACAACCATGTTTTTGCCGCCAACATCTCGCGTGTGCGAAAATGAGATAGCATATCAGCACTGCGTTTCACTCAACTGCCAGCAGTCTGATTTGTGCCCGCTGTCAAATTTTGAGCCCCGGACATGCTGTCGCTGACGTTTACTGCAGTTCGATATAGAGATGTCGATGGGTTGGATAAAACTGAACCTTGACGTGGTGTAGGGTTTTTTAACTAATCAGTAAATGAACAGCGGTCACGTTTAATTCTGAATGTGGGCATATGTCAAAATACTTTTAAGATTTCAAGTGGGACTCGGGGTAAAAATTTACCAAATGTGATTGTTGCGTTGTTCAGAGAGTACTTTTATTCCTTTTAAGAATGAATGTTTCTGGGGCTCATCCCTATCTGTCACAACTGTCACAAATATCTCCAAAAATGCCGGTTTGATTGGATTAGTCGGAGGCTTAGAGTTAGTAAGGAGATGTAAGCGGGATGCCGACGGCGCATTCTACAAGGATTACGGACAACCATAGAGATGCTAAGGTAGCATGGCATGGGAAAATTAAGTAAATTCTTATATTTTATTGCATTTAATTCACAATAATAAAATTTCTAGCTATCGGTTTTTTGGGTTTGACAAAGGATTCCCGTTATTGATACTGCGCACTAGCTCTTTAGTCGGGTGCGACTCTATATCTTAAAGTTTCTATCGACTACCGTGAACGTCCAAGTCAAGCTGCGCTCAATTTAATTTGTAGACCTATCTTGGGATAGTGCATCAATGCTGGGGGGATGTAAGATAAAATTTGCCATGATAAGTTCATAACCACTAACGGTCCAAAATTTGCCTTTCTATTGGATTGTTTGTAGTTGTTTGTGTTGGAAAAATGATAATAGGCGCGCGGTTGAGGACCTGAGGACCTGAGGCTGACGAATCATCCACTTCTTCACTATACTACATTTTACAACTCAAGTAGTACAAAATATCCAAGGCAAAGCACATTTACAAATTCGATCTATCATTTTTCTTCTTATCATCATCATCATCATATTTACAATATGACATTCCGACCTTTGGTAGAGAGATCTCAGAACTCAGAGTCAGTTCGTGCAGTCCGCGCGGGGCCGGAACGCCTCTACTTGCGGGCATAGGCGAGTCGGCTATGCTTGGGACTCTACCTAGTGTTTTAGTGGGCGAAATTGCCTGTTTCGTCCGCCCAGTTAGCTTCAAGATACGATGCTGATCTAACAAGCCAATCGTCGTATGGTCGAATCTTGGCTAGGCGGTGCTTGCTAGGTAGAGTCAGTAGGATCGTTACACTGGCCCCGTGATTTTCCTGTACTCTAACAGCCGGCTGCGAAGTCTGTCGATAAAGAAGAATAATGTCTAATGACGGTTTAAGCTCACGGCTTTGCCTTGCTTGCCTGTCTCGTCAAGTAGAACTGATGTTTGAGGTCTCCCTGACACTTTGTTGACATCACAAAAGGGCCCAGCGCAGAGTTTTAGACGTCATTAAGCGACCAGTTGGGTAATCCGAAAAAAGGCTTTGTTCCTTGTATATGACCGTTTTAATAGCTGACCATTACTGCTTATCATTGCTTACATTTCAAGTTTGTGTGTCTTAACTGCCGGTTCACGGAGTTTTTAGTGAAACTGTGTAGCATTTCTCCCAAAAAGCGCATAAATGATACACTATTCCCAGCGTGTTGTTGGATCAATTGGGGAAAATCAAGATGTGAGCATCGGACCAGTTCCTAACGTGGCTCTGAAGGATGTTGAACGCAAACCGGGCCAAAACCTTAACTAGAAAATCGTACAAGTTTCGACAGTAAGAAGTGTGCTGCCGTTTGAGAAGACCAAGGAAATTGTAGAGTAACGTTGAACGTGCTAAGACTAAAGACATACAAGAAATAAAAAAAGCTAAAAGCAAGTGCAGCATAAGGGCCCATAAGTTATTTGGTAAACTGTGGACCACTGTGGGCAAACTGTGGTAAACTGTGTGGAAGATCAGTGTGCCTATTTATGAACGATGAATGCCTCCCGGTTGGGCTCGAGGTACAACACAAGTCCAACAAGCCAGTGGTCACAGGCTGTTGCTGTGAGAGTCAATAGGATCGTAGCACTCTCCCCCCAATTGTTCTGTAATCTTACAACTGACTGCGAAGCCTCATTTATTCGTTGATTTCAAAGCCGCACATGATACCATCGACCGGAAAGAGCTATGGAAAGTCATGGACGAGAACAGCTTCCCCAGGCAGCTCATCAAACTGATGAAATCTACGATGGATGATACACAGTGCTGTGTTCGGATTTCGGGTGGATTATCAAGTTCATTCGAATCACACAGAGGGCTTCGTCAAGGTGATGGTCTTTCATGCCTGCTGTTCAACATAGCGCTACAAGGTGTTATGAACCGAGCGGATATCAACACGCGGGGCACGATATTCAACAAATCTAGTCAATTCGTCTACTTTGTCGATGACATGGATATTATCGGCAGAACATCTGTGGCGGTAGCTGAACAGTACACCAGACTAAAGCGCGAAGCAGAAAAGATTGGGTTAAAGGTAAATACATCTAAAACAATGTACATGCTGGCCAGCGGAGCCGAGGCCGAACGACACCACTTGGGCAGTAGTATATTGATCGACGGCGATGAGTTTGAGGTAGTCGATGAATTTGTCTACCTTGGCTCACTGGTAACGGCGGACAATGATACCAGCCGTGAGATTCGGAGACGTATTATCAGCGGAAGTCGTACTTACTATGGGCTCCACAAGCAATTGCGGTCGAGCAGACTAAGTCCCCGTACAAAGTGCACCCTGTACAAAACGCTTATTAGACCGCTTGTTCTCTACGGGCATGAAACATGGACAATGCTCGAGGAGTACCTGCGAGTGCTCGGAGATTTCGAACGACGAGTGCTAAGAACGATCTCCGGCGGTGTACAGGAGAACGGAGTGTATGGAGGCGGAGGATGAACCATGAACTCGCACAGCTTTATGGCGAACCCAGTATCCAGAAGGTGGCTAAAGCTGGACGGATACGATGGGCAGGACATGTTGCAAAAATGCCGGACAACTACCCTGCAAAGATGGCGTTCGCCTCAAATCCAGTAGGATCAAGACGACCAGGAGCGCAGCGAGCAAGATGGTTAGACCAGGTGGAGCGAGATCTGGCGGAGAGTACTCGGTGTCCGAGGAATTGGAGAGCGGTAGCCCTCAATCGAGTTACATGGAGAAACTTTGTTCAACAGGCTTTGTATTAGGACGGCAAGCCACCTAAGTAAGTAAGTAAACTGCGAAGCCTGGCGTATAAAAACAAAAGATCAAGTTTCGAAATTGAATGCGTTTGGAAAGGTTTTGCATTGCTTTGGCACTTATTGCCCATGATCCGGAACCATAATGTCCCAATATTATTTTGGCCAGGTTTGGCTTCAGTGCATTACGCAAAGGACACGTTAACTTGGTACAATCTGAGTCTAACTCGTACCAAACGCGAAAAATCCTTCATCAGTGCTTGAAAATCTCATATTCAATTTACGCAATACGCTAGAATTGATGCAATGTACTGCTCATTCTTTGCTGTTTCTACTACAGATAAAATGAACTCAGCATTGCCGACCTAAAATCAACAATTCGAGTGCATCACTTGCTCTACATTCATTAACTCTCGACAAAAGTGAATGACATAGAATGTGAACCATTAATTCATTATGAATTGCCGACAACGGCAAACGAAATTACAATAAACGAAGCTCCGAAGTTTTAATTAATTTCCTTCAGTCAGGTTTTGATTAATTACAAAAAGCAGTTAGTGTAAGACACTAAATTTTGAGATCTAAAATCAGTCAAGAGCAAGAAAATTGACTGAAAGGTTGGTGGAGCAAATCGTTCAGCACTGCAAATCATGAATGAATTGTTTTAAGGCTAGAAAATTGAGAAAGACAAAGACTGTCAGCAGTTTAGAAATTATGTCCATGGCTAGTATCTACATTGCGGCTTGCGAGATATAAACGACTTTTCCAACTGGTTTAATATGTTTAACAGAAACTTATCCATGTCATTGTAACACGTAATTTTCTAGAAGACAAAAATATCGTATGTTGCTTGGAAACTGGTTTTAAGAAAAAAAAATTCCTCTTATTTTTAAGAGTATTTTTTCCCTAGACTGGCACCTACTGACAGCTATAGTTGGTACCGTTTGAACAGTCATAGAATATAGTATAGTTGCAATGTAAAAGCGTAACCGGGCAGTTCCTATAATTTGTTTTTTTAGGTTTCTGTAATAAATCCATTGTACATAAACCGTGACGATGCGATGAAGAAAACCTATCTTTTTTCGCAGCAACAGCAGTCGTTCTTAAACGCTCAACGTCTCTTGGATTCAATTTAAATTATAAGAATCCCAAGTTGCTTACTTCTGAATTATTCCGGATGCATGCACTAGCTTGGAAATGGTTTGGTGCGCAATTCCCAATGCTGAAGCAAGCTCTTCTTGCATTAAATACGTCCAATTCATCATCTTGGAAGGTTTTTGGCATTTCCTCATGCGCACAATTATCAACATCGAAACCACCAACTTAAAAGTGAAAGAACTCATCACGGCACGTTGTTGCACTTAGAGCAGCATCTCCGCAAACTGCCTATGAAAATTGGCAAACTGCCAATCAAAATTGGTGATAATTTTTCCGTTGAATTATGCATCTGCTGTTCCTCAGAGCAGCCTCCTAGGACCATTGATATTTCTTTTATATACCAATGGTGCAAATTTTAAACTGTCCGTTTTCCGTTTGTCTTTCGCTGACGATTTGAAAATCTTCAATCAAATCAACTTTATCCCCGGTAACCATATGCTATCGCAACAATTAGACAGCTTTGCAGACTGGTGTGAGCATTCTCCTTCAACTACAAGCTCCTGAACACCTATAGTTTAACCTATAGTTTTCGTCCACCATCCATCAAATCAGTCCACGGGCCTCACGGACCATATCCAAGAGCCGCATGCGGCCCGCCCGTTTGACCATCACTGATCTAGGCTATTAGATAGCATTTCATTTTAGTAAGATATAGCCAAAGAAAGTAGGAAGGCCTCTAAAAATCCAGGCTTCATGTTGGGAATTGCTAAGAACTTCAGGAACATGAATTGCCTGGAGCCTTTATACTGCTCACTGCTGCGTTTATCACTCGAGTATTACTGTCAAATACAAATTTGGATTATACATGACCAAATTGATCGTATTGAAGCTGTACAGCTGAGGTTTGTGCGTGTTGCTCTTCGATGCATTCCATGAAGGGATACATTCCGGTTACCCTGCCCTGGTTACCCCCTGGTTACCCGAAAGTCGTTACGAAACATCATTAGGGCATAGTACTAGTTTGTTGATAGTGTAAATTAAAAAAAATAGGACTGAATAGGTCTGAGAAGACATATGACCTTCCTCCTTATTGACTGGTTCCAGAGTCAGAGCTGTCAATATAGCCAACTTCTTACGCTTCATGGAACTTTCATCAAGGTTCATGAAGATTCGACACAAATAGAGATGGGTTATCCGCTCCTGATCCATGTCAAAGATCCGGATCCGTAAAAAATGACTGATTCGTGGATCTTCTCTTTTAAGACACGGGTCTTTGCGAATTTTAGTCTGCTGCGAATATCACTAAGTGCTATTTCGCCGACGATAGTTCTATCTAGAATTTCGTTTTATACCTTATCTAGCTTCACCCTATTTCAGGTTGGTGTCGCGAAGGCAGACTACTGACGAGGTAAGATTAAACGAGATCACAGACAATGGCTCTATTCTTCGCACGCTTGAAATTAACAATAATTTCAAATTCAGGTTTGAATAGAGATGTCTTCGTAGCTGCTACAATAACGTATTTTAACAAAATAAGACAGAAGCCGTTTCATAATACTACCTTGTACGGGAAACGCTTTTGTTAAGTTTGTTGTAATATTGGGGCTTTTTCTAAAATTTTGCCTGAACAACTGAAGATCCGATGAACCGTTCCGAAGATCCAGATGCTTATACTAAATAAACCAGCTCTGATCTGTTCTGTCCATCTCTAGACACAAGCCTGTAAACTAAAACGGCAATGGTGAGTCTTCAGAAACATAAAACAACTGCTTCAATTCACTTTAAATGGCCTTAATTCCCTTTTAAAATACAGAAATCAATAGAGAGCAGACTTACAGGCTACAGATTTGCGTGAAATTTGGAATCACAGCTACCTGGTGTCGGTATCATCAAACTAAAATGGATCATCAGCAAAGCAAAGCCATGGGTTTATACCGTCTTTAGACATTACCCTTCTTTATCGACAGACTTCGCAGCCAGCTGTTAGAGTACAGGAAAATTACGGGACCAGTGCAACGATCCTACTGGCTCTATCTAGCAAGCACCGCCTAGCCGAGATTCGAACATACGACGAATGGCTTGTTAGATCACCATCGTACCTCGAAGCTAACTGGGCGGGTCATCAGGCGAATGTTAATACATGTAGCGCCACAATAGTAAATATGCGAATCGCCAAAACTTACGCAATCGAACGGTTATTTCGAAATGATCGTTACAAAAAATTACACAAAGAGTGCTCTCTAGCTTGAATATCTATTTTCTGTGCCAGATCCACATTTTCCGGCTACCGATGTTCGCAATATTTTAATAGAGAAATATTGCTTCTAGATTACGAGATATAACAAGCTCTTCTCGTAGCAACTTCTTGGAAAAGCTTGTATGTTGCTGCTTCGTCGTAATTGCCTATTCCCGTCCTATCCAACACAAATTATTAAAAATATCAGAATTTTTATGACACACACAATGGAAAACTATTAGGGAAAGTTATTCCCTAATATTTTAGTTTGTTGTCTATCATACGCGATCAATCAAGGTGAGCTGAGATCTATTTAAATGCTTTTTATCATTAAAGAAGTCCTACCAGCCAAATTCCCTACGTTTTTCCATGCGACGAAGAAAATGTCGACTAATCGTTTTAATTTCCGTCATTCATAAATGAAAATAACTCATGCGAGGCATTGTCGTTATTCTACAGCCAGGAAAACTTGCCTGACCTGCAGAAATTTTGCAGAATAACATTTGTCATGCCGTCCTACACAAATACATGCGCGTTAGCTTCGTAAACATTGTTGTGATTTTTAGTTCGGACGATGAAAAACTTTGATGGACGGATTATAAAACGGTACGACGAATTTAAGAAATAAAGTCAGTTGCGTAATTTCAATAATATGCTTTAATAATCGCTTTTTATTGATCTCAAAGTTCATGGATCGGAAGGTAAGTGTGTTTTAGTTGAATCAGCACAAGAACTTGTAGAGTATTTATCAAATCGATCCAACAAATGATGAAAATTAGAATGGCTTTACTTACTACGACGGGAATTAGAAATAAACCCTACAAAATCGTCATTTAACGGCGAAGGCTCATATTAAATTTTCGTATACAGTGGGATTTCGATTTTGGCATGCCTTGATTTTGACACGGACCGATTTTGGCAACAAAATTTAAAATGCAGTGATCGTGTAACGTAAATACGACCTGGAGACTATCCGAATAAATTTGTCCCAACATTTCTGCTTCAACCATATTCCGGTTTCGATATAGATTTAGTCTGCTGGTGGTGATAAATGCAGTCAATTTCTCATTCCAGTTGTTGCTATGTTTTATCATTCGCATTCTTTCCTCTTATGTTCCAAGATGTTACGTCTTTTTGTATGTGTTGTTAAATCTGTTTGTCTATGGTTCCAATTTGTATCAGATGCCCGGACGTATAGTGTAGTTGATGCAATTTAGGACTAATTTGTCCTAAGGGCTTTTATAGCACTCTGTGTATGTGATTATTACGATAATAATATGGTGCGTGGAATTATGTACAAGTTTGAGCGGAATTATAATCAATTATAATCAAGTTATAAATTAGTGCGCGGAACTATGTACACGTAACTTGCAGAAGAATTTGATTTTTACAGTTATCTCTATCACTAAATTTCAACTGAACATTTTATATATCAACTGACATGAAGGATCGAATTAAAGATCGTTGTAAACAAGCATCAATCGATCCATAGGCTCGCTCTGGGTGTAACTCTGCAACCGGCTTGACAGGTGGAACGACCTTCTTAAGCTAGTTCTGCCTTCATATTTCGTTTCTTGCCAAACAAGTATAGAGTGATGTATTTTCCCGAAACAACGTCTATGAGAAATAGGACATCTTTCGTGCAATCTTTTAAGCGATATATTGGAACAATTCATGAAGAGACAGAGGGCCCAAATGACTTCCTTGAGGTACTACTGCAGTATCATTGTAAACAATCTGGAGTTTGAATTGCGTATTAAAAAACATCAATTTTTTACTTCAGCTCTCGACCCTATAGAATTTTCCGATTATTTTGATACTAATTTTATGACTATCCGAACAGGATAAGTGTATGAAGAAAATCATACGCCTCAGTATTTCAGTGAGACGCGGAACAAACTCGAAATTATGAAACGCCGCTCGTGTAAAATCGTATTTTTTTAACTTCATGTACCTCTTTCTCGACTACTAAACAACGTACTGGAACAAACCTTTTTTGTTTTGTTGGTAGGCGTTTGAAGTTCAACTCTGTTAACGAGCTGATGAAAAATAAAAATAAAGAAAAATAAGATGATTAAAAATATAAAGTTTTATCTTCTTTTTCTTATTTCTAAGCATGTTTTGTTTGAAAACCAAAGAGGTTATAGAAATCTTCTCCAGCCGAGTTCAAACAAGCAAACGAAAACTGGAAGATGAATACCTTTGGCTTTATTAACTAGTATGATGATTCCGCAATAATATAACAACTGTTTCCTTCATTAACTTTTTCTATATTCAATATTCACAAGTGGACATATAAATTGATAGTAATGCCATTCGCTACAAAGAAAAGGGTGGTTTTGATGACTTTTCCTTTTTTCGTTTGTATCTTCAACTTATTGCATTCAAGTTTAATGGTCATAGTCATCGACCCGGACATTCCTTAGAAAAAAAAAGAACATTACACAAACAATAAAATATCTTCATCGCAAAAGGTAAAACATTTTGACCCATAGACATGTCGGGTACAATAATGTCAAATATTTCGTTGCGGTATTCCCTTCATCCTCCGCCGGCAGGGCAACAAATCTGTCGGTTGCCCAAAAGAAGCTTTCTTGCCGATTCAACCGCCGTTCCACGATATTGCAACCATAAAACAAGCGAACGTCTGTACCGAACAGCACAGGCAAATGAAAAAGAGCCGACTTCGCCGTGCACGCGAAACACGAAAAAGAGAAGGGATGAGTGACCTAAATTTACGCGAAAAACTGAAATACCTGTTTTGATCGTTGAATCTCCATCGTACACTAGTACTGCTGAAGTTCTGCTACTGCTGCTGCTGCTGCTGCTGCTGCTACGGCTGCTGTGCGGCGACCGCTGCTGTTGTCGCTACTGGTGCAAAACCAATGGCGGAAACGCCTGCTAACGTTGGACAGCGCCAACCCGATAGCGAATTGCGTTCGCTCATCAATCACTGGGCCCGGCAGAATCCATGCCCGAAGGATTACATAACTTCAAACACTGCCTCTCGTCTCGTAGCTTCTAGATTGGTACGGCACGGAACAGCGTTCGGTGTCACAATTGTCGTCTACAGCAGGCAAAAACCTTCAAGCCGAAATACAACTCCTCGCTAAGGGAGCAATCGAACACGCAAAACATCAACAACACCAACAACGGCAATAACAACAAAAATCAACTTTCTTTTGAGCTTACTTCATCACTACACGCTAGTATAGGTAGTACTATCATTTTCTCTTCTTCTATTTTTTTCTCATTCACTTTCCAATCCACCAGTAGTGCGCTCCTACCTTCCCGCTAGCTGCTCTGACTATACAGAATCACAAACCGTCGACACGGGACGGTGGTCACGGCGGATCGTGAGTGTCACATTCACACACAGACCGTAACTAGCCACTTCCACACACCGGCACACGGCTTTGTCTTAGGTATTTTCACCGTACCGAACCGAATCGAATCAACCGTGCGGGACCACACGGATTATTGTGTAGCACTTTCTAGATGAATCCCTTTTATTCCCCTCGAGGGAAATATACGACGTCCTTTCACACCTTCTACAATCTCTTGTCTAGTCGTTACTGCACAGGTCTCCAGAGGCTAAACGACGCTAATTTCTTCGGTCCTGACGGTCGCGGTGACACGATGACGACAGCTCTCCACAGTTCGCCGGGACCATTTTCTCTTTCACCGCGCTTCAAAGTGGAAAACCCGCTTTGCGTTTTCCAAGAATTTTTTAGCACCTTTTATGTGTTAATCCATCACTTTTATGCTCTCTCCGTCCTGCCAACGAACGACTAGCTATGATGCTGCCGCTGCTACTCAGGCCAACAGGCTCACACTCATTCACTCTCTGCTGCCTGATGGCCGCCCATCAGGCCGAGTGGTATGGTATGCGTTCTGCGAGCTCCAACAACTTACTAGTGTTGGTGCCAGTTCGGTTCAGTTTCATGGGGACCACTCACGGGCAGCCAAAAGGGCAAAGCCGACACAAGCTCGCCGTGAACACACCGCTGGACGCGCTGACGGACGGTCGGCAGTGACCTAACGGGAATCTCACTCACTTTTTTGTGCCGTTTTTTATTATTATTATTTTCGCTGTTTCAATTCTTTCTCGATGCAATCTGTTGGGAGACTCCGGTGGTGGGACCGCACAAGACCTGGAACAAAACGGGAAAAGAAAAGAAAACAGCTCGGTATTAGTGCTTCTTGCGAAACATTGCTGTCTTGCTGGGTATGCGAATCGCGCGACGGGATCCTGTGTGCCATGGCCAGCCATCGTTTAGCCGCAGCGATACCTAGTAACACGCGTCAACTCTGTTTGGCCCGTAAAAAAACGAAATGATATTTTTAGTGTCGATGGGTGAAAAATTACTCAAAAATGCTTTTATGCTCCTCAAATTGACGGATGCTGGTAGATTGAGCCAAGCCAAACGGAAATTTGTTTTGTTTAATCTCCTTGCAATCATGATGAACGGAGGATTACTTATTAGGAGCAATTTTAAGTGGCGAGAAAAAAAAATCAGAGAAAATGGTAGCTCCTCGGAAAACAGAATATCCCATAATCTGGAAATTTGCACTTTTACGATTGATTACTTATTCCAGTCGGATGGAAATACAGGAGCTCACTGAGTGTGGCCCCGGAAAGTTTAGTTTTATGACAGCATCATGCTCTAGATTGTTCATTCCGTGCAAGTGCACCGCAATAAAGTCTGCTTCGTGGTTTGATTTTACTTGCATTGCTAATTTGATTTAAATTAGCCCTTTGTTTGTTCGTAATGGAAATCTTTCATTTGTATTGCGTTTGCAACGTTGAATGTCAAGTGCATAGTAAAATTCTATGGAGAATAATGCACTTCTTTTATGGTAAGTAAAATATAAAAGCACTTTGTAGGTATTTTACGGTAGCTCTAAAAGCCACTTGCTTTGTCTTTGAATACGAAAAATTATGGCACTTCACAGTATTCTAACGCTAATAAATTTATTTGCTCTGAAAGGAATCGGGCAATATGTCATTAGAGGAATAGCATATCCAGTAAATATATTTTATGACGCGATAACTAGTTGTAATCATTGTTCGTCCAATGCTAGATGTTTAATGTGCGTCAAAATTAGAATGGTCCGTGTCTAATGGTACGAGTGCAGGTTCTTCAATGACAAAATATGGTACCCCCTCCATATCGACTGATTGATTTTATAATACTTAACAATGGCAGCGAGGTTTGCATGAAATTGAGTTGCCAGCGAAGATATATGCTATGGCCATAGTGAACAAAATGCAACAAGAACCATAAAAATGCAAGTGTAGAAGACTAAATAAGTCTTCAATCATCAATATTGGTAGCTCTATTCTGGAAGCGGGCCTTACTGCTATTGACTTGAATATAGCAAAGGCGCCATAGCTCACCTCACCGCCGTCCGTTCGGCAACTAAAAGCGTTGCCGTCTTCTTCTTTAGCGACAGTAATTGGCATAGCATAATTGGCTAAAATCATACCACTGAATACTTGTTGATTGTTGGACGCATATTGGACCATTAGTCAGTAGTTAGTTGCTGAAAGTCACAATTTTATTATATTGCGCCAGATTATTCAAGAACAAAGAATTCCTCTCTACTGTACTCGGTCCTGTGCTACTCGTCGCCAATTCATTTGTCGCGACACACGCAAGTTGGCTTTAACCTAGCCGAGCCAGCTGGCATGTAATCTTGAGTAAGACCTTCCATTCCAATACGGCAAGTGTATGTGTGTCTTTTGTAAGCAAAGTTACAGTCTCAAGTCTTTAGAGGACTACCGATTTGATTAGCGTTTTGTCAGCTTTGCGCCTGCGGCATCCTTGATCGAAACGTCTTGTGGAGGAAAAATTATACTCGACCTTCAGTTTGAATGTGTTACTGAATCTCCATATCTATATTATTGTCGGCGGTGACCAAAGATCCCAAATAAATGAGCTCAACAACCACTTCCATTTACGTGGTTGAATCTTCACAGCGTTAGAGTGCAGCACAATTGCAGGGCCAGTAGCTACGATCCTATTGACTCTAACAGCCTCTCCCAGCCGAGATTCGAACATACGACGACTGGCTTATTAGCCAATTGGGAGGCACTCTCTGGCACCTCTTCAAACCATATATTTAGTTTTCGGCGCATTGATTTGTAACCCAATTGTTCTAGCCTCCGTTTTGAGTCTAGCGTGAATTGCCTACAGCCTCCCAAGGATTCTTGTACTTTTCTTTTTCTTGTGCTACTTTTGCTGAAGATCGTTCATCTCGTTTCGATGTCCGCTTGCCGGATCACAACTACAATAGCGTTGTTAAATAACATACAGAATAATGTATTCCCTTGCCGAAACCCTTGCGTTATTCGAAGGACCTCAAGAGTGGTCCCGAAACACGCAGGTAGCATATCAGTCGCTCCAGTGTAGCTTTGATCAACCGCATCAGTTTGTTCGAAAGGCCATTTTCATTCATTATCTGCCAAGCTGTTCGTGCTCGACTGTATTGTATGCTACCCTGAAATCCGCAAAAAAATCCTGAGGAATTTGTTGGAGTGAAAATTGGAGCCGTAATAGCACGGGCCCACGTAAAACGCGCCTGATGCTACCCTACGAATACTCTTACAATTGGGGATAGACGAAGTAACGAAATCCGGGAGAGCATCTTGCGGGCGACGTTGATCACCGTAATGCCGTAGTAGCTGCAGCAATCGAGCCAATATAGATGGGACAAACCACACCTCCGGCAGTTTCTACTCCTCCCAAAGTGGAGTCCCGTTGCTAGTGGTTCTTTGCTATTTTTGTAGAGAGTTTGATTTCTGCAGAGTCGGCCCTTCCCGGCGGCTCTATCATTTGCGGGCACTTCTATGTTAACTTATGTTCCGTCTCCTTCTGTTTTATCGTCATTCAGAAGCCCGTCGAAGAACTGCCTCCAACTAACGACCACTTCGAGCTGATTTGTGACCAGGTTTACCTCTCAATAACTATTTGTTTTCATACTTGAAAATTTTCCAATAACTTTTCGTTATGGAAATTTCAATAAGTCTTTAATGACAAATTATGGTTTTTCCGATAGAGTGATTGACTTTGAAACGTTTAGCGATGACAGCGGGGTTTGCATGAAATTGGTTTCCTGGCAACTAAACATGCCTTTCTTCTTTAGATGTGTGCGATGGCCGCGATAATGAGCAAAATGGAACAAGACTTATGCAATTACCAGCATTGGGAAGCTTTGATAAGGACTTTCAATTTCGCAATTACGGTCGTTAGCTTAGCTCCCTCCTTTAGATATTTGTGTTGGTTATAGCACCAAAATTTGCCGCGCCATTCTGCAATTGAACCGTAATACTTGACGCTCAAAGCGTGCAGTACCGAGTCCGTTCTAAAACCAAGCCTTGTGGCTACATTCCTGAGCGATGGCGAAAGCGGACATGTCGATTGCACTGGAATCACTTGAGTTCAAACTGAAATGAATGTAAATTCCCACTCACGGTTGTGCAACCGCGCTCCTTGTGTCATGGAAACATCAGCGCTACGGCAAATCAACGATGTTTATTCCAACCAATCAAAGAGCGTGGAATTTTAGTTAGACGATGTCTAATATTTTTAAATTATTTAAAAGTTTGCCAAGGAAATATATAATCTACCACTTTTGTTACACGTTCCTTTTTTTGTACTTCTAATGTGCACCCCAATATAGAAATCAAAAGCGTCCTAGATCGAAAACTTGGTGTTTTATTTCTTCATTTTCAGCGATCAACGGAGATGCTCAACGCAGCAACTTTAGGTAAAGCAGGTGTTCAGTCCTCGATGCGGCCAGCAAGTATCAGTCAGCCAAAAAGGTACAGTATAACACAGTACTGAAGTGTCCGCTAGCGATGCCCTGCACACACGCTGTTAAGCTTGCATGCCATCCTTCTTAAGGACATTAATTTTTTCCATTATAGATTGTTCAGCAGGATAAGCCCTCACTATATCTGTACTCTGCGGAAAGGCACATAAGGCCTGCGAAAATATAGGGCTAGCGGTGGCAGCCGGCGTGAAAAAATCTGCATGAGTGCTTTATAGACAGCGTTTATCAACGTTAAGCCGCGATAATTACAGCATTCAAGCCGATCACTCTTATTGTAGATGAGACAAACAGCTGCTTTCATCTATTCTGCTCCTCCCAGATCCTGGAAATTACTCAGTAACGAGCAATTGCTAGTTTTTCACAACCGTGTTTACAGCGCTTGCTACAGTCCCCGGAATTCACGCTTAACCTTGTGGAAATAGGACGCTACTGTCGTCCGTGGGCACTCCTAGATTAACTTCCGTTCCACCTCCTTCTGTTACATCACAATTGAGGTGCTCATCGAAAAACTGTTTCCATCTGTCAACCACCTCATGCTCAGTTACGATCAGGTTTCCTTCTTGACCTCTCAGGCTGGCATGTAGCCTTTGGTGTGTAACCCTTGTTCATCGGTTCATCCTTTCATAAACCTTGCGCCTATTGGCACAGAAAAACTGGTTTAACTCCTCATGATCTCTGTCCTCCTGTTTTGTATTTTGATTCCCAGGAGCATTGCCAGCTCGTTCCGTACTCGTTGTTATTTTGCCCAGTTTTGCATAATGATAACACTTCCAAGTTCTTTTTCTCTCTACAACTTCCCTTCCAACCTTTTCAAGGTCTAAAGCTCTTCTAACCGTCCACCAGGATACTCTTACGGTGGTTGAAATATCCTATTGCGTGATTTTCTGGATCGGCAAACCAAGAATACGCTATAGCTTTAGCATAATGGTTCTCAGACTAAGAAAATTGGTATCGTTTGTTGATAAGGAACAAGTAAATTATATATATGATGGTGCAAACTCAGTGGTAGAACGAAAATTGTCTAACTTTTCTTTAGAAAGAAAATTATTTTAAAAACTTTTTACTGATATGTTACTTGGCCGAGGAAATTCTCTTATATTTTCATAAAAATATGCTTATTCTGCGAAGCTTGGTTATGAAATAAACGATATCCAAGGAAATCAAAAAACTTTCAGCCTTAGCCTTGTCCTAAATCAATAAAGCGATACTCAGGATACCAATAACCATTATCAATTCAATTCAACCGCAAACCAATAAGCATTTGAGTCACCTTAAATGCTACTTATTAACTATTTTGGCAAAATATACGGCTATTTTACTGCTAACCTTTTGTTATAGTACATTGTCAGTTTATTTGTAACTAATTACCGATAAGAATTAAAATAGAATTCTAGATGCCAATTTACAATAGATATGCAGTTAAAAAGCAAATATACAGCGATATGCTTGTAAAAATTCCAGATATGCGAATAAGCGATTGATCTACTGCTTATGACAGTATTTATTCAAAATTAGTATACAGTTCTGTGCAGGTTTACGCAAAAATTTCATACGTGGGCATAACACATGGTCTTATAAACGAAATAATAGTCAAAAAGTTGTGGACCTCTTCCCAGAGAATTAGAATGGAAATTTTAGGATTTTCATGAACCATGCACAGTATTTAATTGAAAAATTCATACTTCTTGAACCAATTTTTTTAATGAGAAGTATATCATATTACTGTAGTCAGATAAAAATATAATTTGAAGCTTATATAAAATTTACCAGTACCACGGCGGTGGAAAACTACAAAAAAAGTCCAAAGTTGACCGATGGCGTTTTTTTTTTTTTGTTCCTAAGCTATGCCTGGATGAAGCCAATTTGTTTGAAAGCTACATCACGAAACAAACATTTTTTATGAAAATACAAGCAATTGTTTTAAGCAATCCAGCAAAAATACTAGCTAAAAATTTTAATTTTTTTACGGTGGTAGAAAGGTCCAAAGAAAGCTCTGGGGAATTATGTTCCTTTTAAAATATTTTTTTCTCAATCGCAAATTCCTTTAGTAGCAAAGTAATTTTTACTGCTATGCTTTTTCTTGCTTTTTCAGTCTAATACGGAAATTAGATCTAGCTATTTGAATTTACTACGACGTTTCGACTATTTATTTTAGACTTTTTCAATGCTATTTTTCAAAACTTTTCTAAACTGGTCGAAACGTTGAAGTGAAGTGAAAGTTATTTCCGTATTAGACTGAAAAGACCAGAAAAAGCATATAAAAATTTTGTCGACAAGGTAAAAGTATACATAATGACGAACAAGGCATATCCAGTTTTTTACATCTACATAAGTAACAAAAATTTCATGATTTTGAAAACTAATTCTACGCTGATACAGGTTAAGGCTACTTGACATTCGAATGCTTATAGTTTCTATGCAAGCACAAATAATAATAATTTTCTTTATTAATGGGTGAAAGCCTGCTGCAGTACAAAATAAAATGCACTAGAATTGCTTAAATTTTAGCTTGGAACTCGGCTGCCCATGGGAATTGACATGCCCACGACAAGTTGCTCTTGCTTACTATCAAGAAACTCCCCGAGGTATCAAACGATTTCTGAGACTTTCAATCTTAAATTGTTGATTGCAATTATAATATAGTTTAAAAGTTGGATAATTTCTTAAGCGATATAATTGAAAACGATAGAACTACTACAATATGTTGTAATTCTAGCTAGTCGGTCCTGCGATTTGTTTCCATTAAATAAATTGAAATCAACAATAAATAATAGGATTTACAAGAGAATTAAATATTGTTGATTTCAATCAAATAGGATTTACAAGAGAATTAAATTTGCGGACTGTCAGACCAATAATTAGCGGACAGAAAGAATGTAATGAAACTAGTTTCATGAAAATAATTATTATTTAGCACAAAAACTGCTTTTGAAATCAAAACTACTTCAAAGTATACAAAATGTTACAAAATATAAAGTAAAATGTTACATCATTTGATAACATTGTGTACTTTCAAGACATCAACTTCAGTCGAAATAATCCCGGGGACGAGGAGATTGTATCATTTTTTTCCGAAACCAAAGCAAACAAAATTTCAGGTGTATGAAATATGGATAATATCATTGGATATACCTACATTGATTTTTAATCAATTTCAAGTCCTTGGAAACTGCTCGTCTTTGATTATCACAAAACAATACTATTGGATATTTTTTCTAACGACTTATTGCCCGTGGAACTCTACACAGTGATAAAAATTATCGGTAATTAAAATCTTTCATTCCAGCATTATAATTCATTTTCACAATGTGCTAGTCAGTAAAGGAAACTATTAACAGGGACACCAAGAAAAAAGAAACAATGAACGATACCAACCTTTATCAATGCCAGATACTATCAACCGCAAGAAATATCCACTTTGTTCGGTATCATTTCCGCTGATCTAATATCCTAGCGCAGCATAACAATAGACCGCAAAACCATTCATCGTAGAAAATTTCCAACGGCCACTTCGCAGCTCATCAGCCTTCGTGTATCGTAAGGTATTTTCCTTCCAGCTATGGCAACACTTCGTTTAGGATATAGAAACTATGCTGTACGGTTTGCTCACTCACATAGGCGCACATTCGCAGCTTCACGATCGTACCAACACACTTTAGCATAAAACTGGGATCTCGCGAGAGTGCAGCATAATACGCGATTCTCACTCTTCTTCTTCTTTCACACAGCCGAACACCGCTCAGCATAAGCTTCAGCACACGGGTAAAAAAAATTAAGGTGATGTGGTGAGCGACTTTTGCTTCTTATTCTTCTTTGCCCTTTTCTGTTCCTTCTCACTACAGCGACAACGGCGACGACGACGACGACCACGAAGACTGCTTCTGGAATGGTTTTCAATGGTTGCGCGACGAAACAAAGGGGGTCACTTTTACAACACAATTTTCGTCACTTTCCCAAGGATATCGGCAACAGTTCCCGTCGAAAATCACTAACGGCTACCGGTAGAACAGCTTTGCATTACACCTGGCACCGGATGTGTTAATTTTTGCCAAAAGGATCCGACTCGAAAATAGTACCACGGCGGAACACCACAAAATGCGACCGTCAGCTCTGGCTAGTGGCTGGTTTTGCTTGGATCGTTTGCTTCACTCGTAAGCCGAACCAAACCCACCAGCGACCTCAAGCAGTATTCAGAAGAATATGCGGCACTCACGCTCTCGACGTCTCTCGTCGTGCGTAATTTCTCTCGCTGAATGCCGGACCAGTGCTGCCAATAGAGGATCTTTCGTTTTGCGTTGGGTCACGATTTGGGCAATTATGCTATCGTGGCCCAAAAGTTCCGAGTAGTAATGTGTGTTAAAACCTGTTAAAAAATAATATTGATTACTTTTCAAATAGTCATAACTAGCATGATCGAAGAATAAATAACTTTTATGCTAGTGGGTAGGAAGTGATTTTAATTCCATATACCTACCTTATGCGCTTATTTTGATATAAATTTTAAAATAATCCGACAAAATTATTGAAAAGAATAATGCACTTAGCGCTAGAACCGCTAAGACCATCTTTAGGAAAAATTTTATATGAAAAATGTGTTAAAAACTGTCTGCTTGACATTTTGGAACACATACAACATCCTGTTTTACTGTAAACCGTTTATTTGATTTATTTGAGATGGGTGTAAAGTGTAAAATAGAACATTTCAATTTGACATAGTGAATATCCAAGCGTATGAAATTTAACACATGATTTCAATGTACCCCGGTAATTTCCTAAGGTAACTCCAATTCGTTTTCTCAGATTGCTGAATTGTTCTCTCTTTAAAGGATTAGCTTGTAGTATGATAAACTCGGTTTATCAGACATGCAAATTTTTAAATTTCTCGGCTATACTGCCCATGGTTTCATAGTTGACGTAAAATCCAAAATGACCAAAATGCACTTTTTCGGTCTTACGCATTCTTAACTATGTAAAGCACACTCCCCAGGTAACCAATAAGCATTTCCAATGCAATTTAAAAGCAAGCCAATAAGCATTTAAGTTGCCTTAAATGCTACTTAAATGCTATTTTGGCAAAATATGCGGCTACTTTACTGCTAGCCCTCTTATAGTGCTAACAATGCTTATTTGCAGCTAGTTACCAACAAGAAGAATTTAAATAGAATTTTGGATGCCAATTTGCAACAGTTATGCAGTCAAAAAGCTGATAAACAACAACCTGCAGTATAAAACGCCAGGGATGCTAATAAACGACTGATTTACTGCTTATTTTAATGCTTATTGGTTACCTGGGTCCCAATATAAAAACAACAATAATTTGTTCGAAAATTTTCAAGAAATTTGGAAAGATAGAAAGACTCTGCTAATGGTTTCATTATTACAAACTTACTGGTCCGTTTCGGTCGACTCGGCAGAACAGAGCAATAAAATCAGAAACCTTCACTGCCAACGGTTACTCGCCATGGCTTTCACCTGTCTCCAGGACAGGTTCTCGTTAACAGCCGAGATGTTGTTGGTTAAGCTGCGTCGCCATGAACCTCTGGGTGTGCTTCTCCTACGTTGTCCCTGCGAATTCTAGTCGCGAGCTTCTCTCCACATCTCGTTTGCTGCTTTCCTCAAGATGTGTCCGATCCACTTCCAGCTACGTTTTCAAATTTCTGTTGCTATCGGCCGTTGACGGCATCAACGATGTACCTAAAAATAAAAAATAAGAAAACTTATCCAATTTAATTCTACTATGTGTATTTTATTCACGACAGATACGTATTTCGCCAACGACTTGCAGGCTTCCTCAGTGTCTGTTAGTTCGAAAACAGACACTGAGGAAGCCTGCAAGTCGTAGGCGAAATACGTATCTGTAAGTTATCGCTAAGCACAGCCACGAGCGTAGCATGGACCCCCTGAACCAATGCCTCAGGGTCGGCCTGCCTATCCTAGTTTTCGCGGGTAAAGAAATGCTCGTGATAGATAATGGAAAACTCTTAATACAAGTTTATACAGGTTCACAAATTTATTCAGCGTTCACAACGGTTATTGTCTTCACTCTTCCCACTTTCTTAAGCTATCTAACCTGTCTATTTCTCTCGTCGACGGGGCCCCGTTTCCACCACACACTCCTTCCTTACTCCTCCAGAATCCGTACTCCAGCCACTCCGTTTCCGTTCCTCTGCTTCCGCCAACACACTCTCTCCGCATACACTACGGCCCTTGCCGCCAAGTGTATCTTCGAACGGACACTATTGCCGGGATCGGGAGCCACTCAATCCAATTCTACTGGCGGTGTAACGGTGATCACACTCCGACGCTGGCGATAAGGCTTTCCAAAGATGACCCAGCGGGGTTCTGTAATTTGAAGTATGAGCATTCCGGCTTTAGTAGGCTGGCGACGGGGAACTTGACGAAGGGCAAATTATCGAGAGGCAAGGGGAAAAGGTTTACCTGCAGTCCTATTAACAATTGTCACTTGGTACTTCAATTTGTATAGTCACTTTCTTTAACGTATTTAACGTGTAGTTGTCGACTGTCTCGACCGGGATTATATTCACAAGTGACTTATTGTGTCTTGACAAAACCGTTTTAATACCTGCAGGTTATTCCCCTTAGCCAAAAGGACGTTGCCCCCGTTATGTACATAAACAATCCCCGATCGCCATCTTTTCGCCACCTACAGCCTCCGATCATCTGTGAGCGGTGTCCAGCTTTCTGCCTGTTTTCCCCTGGTGGCAGCGGGTGGAAACTCGATGGGTGGTGGGCTGCGTACTTGGGGTATATGGCCCTATTTCTAACTGTTGTGGGATATCTTGTGGGAGTTAACATTAACAAGAACAAGCATTTCTCACTTTTTTAAAAATAGAACAAGAAACAAACGAATAAAATAAACAAATCCATACAACCTTCATAGCGGAGCCTACCGACGCTTACATATCTGTCGTGAATAAAATACACATAGTAGAATTAAATTGGATAAGTTTTCTTATTTTTTATTTTTAGGTTTCGTATTCTACTAAGACGCTCCAAAAACTTCAGTCAATCAACGATGTAGTTTCTCGTTGAATATCCAGTTGTTAGGTCACCGACACGAACGATATATCGCAGGCAGCGATTGATAAATACCAGCAGTGTTTGGATTGTCTCCGTTAAGATGCACCACGTGTTCCAGGCGTACAGCAAGTTGAAGATTCGGGTTTTGATACGAAGTGATCTGGTTTGAGCGCCAAATGTTTTGCAACCTGTAAAGGCACCTCTGACCTTCCTGATTCGTGTGGTTATATCAACCTTGGTACCACTATCGGTTGTTGTCTAGCTAACCAAGATATTGAAAGGCTATTACCTGCACAACCTGTTGTCCAGCTACTGTGAAAATGGTGGGATTGTCAGTGTTCACTA
This sequence comes from Sabethes cyaneus, assembly GCF_943734655.1. NCBI lineage: Eukaryota > Metazoa > Arthropoda > Insecta > Diptera > Culicidae > Sabethes > Sabethes cyaneus. The sequence goes on from NC_071355.1 coordinate 60,493,122, forward strand.
CCTAGTCTTTTCTGCATAGACTGTGAAATCTGCTGCTTGGTACCTCTCAGAACGATCATTTGATTTTTTCTGCATATCGATTTGGAACAAATTGAAGGTGAGATCATTTAGCTGCTCCATCGTTATAGGTTTCCCAGGCTACCCTCGATTTGCTCTACTGTCAATGGCTCCTATCGCATCCATGATATGACAAACAGTAGCGGTGATCAGGGCTGTCATTCCCTCACACTATGCGCCCAATGTTCCAATATTATGCCTTGTCGCACAGAGCGATTCGGCAACAAGCCTCTACAGCTAATATGCACACAGCGTACGAGCGAAAGCGGAGTGGGAGCGAACGACAGCACTCGGTGAAAATCGCCCAGTGAGTGATCATCCCAACAGCACTTGGTGTTGCCCTTTGCTACACTCCGTGCGGAATTAATGCAAAAAAATTGTTTTGTATTTACAAATTTTCTGCCCTTTTAAAAGTGAAAATACACGCTGCACTGAACAACTAATATGGTCTATGTCAAGTTAGTACGGATCAGGCGACGCAACAGTAATAATGTTTTTTTCATTCACACCACTTCAACTGACCCAGCGCAGAGTGCGGCTCTTGGTGTGGTAAAGCACGCAGCAAATTTATCACTCTGCGTTTGCGACTGCCTTTTGCTGGTGCGCGTAAAACACGAAAGAGCGTGTTTAGCAAAAGAGACACTGAAGGGAATTTGTGGGCGAACACACACCGCATGGCGAGTGTTGTGTTGTTTAAGAATGTGTGTCTTTTGGTCTGCGCTGCGGTTTATACCACCTCTGGCGGTGATAAAGTGCAGCAATGTCTTATCTCACACCAGCAGTAACCCTTATAGGGTTAGACAAGAAGCCATTGTGCAACACCTTGCATGAAAACGCCTCCTACTGAACCTCGTTGAGATAGACTAGCTTATCTGGAGTTTTTCTTTGCCTGAGTGAACCCGTATGCTTTCGCGATTGAGTCGGTCACACGCTTTTTCATAGTAACTAAAGACCAGCAGAATAGAATCTAGGAATTCGTTGATCTCCTCCCATATAACGGGGAGCATTGTGATATGGTCTTAACATGATTGGCCAGCACCTAATCGAGCTTGCTGCCGCCGAAGAGTAGCGTCGATTTTTTCCCGGATCCGGTTAATAATTATCTTGCAGAATACTTTAAGAGAAATACAGAGCAACGTGATACCACGCCAGTTGCCGCATTCAGTTAGGTCTCCTTTTTAGGGACTTTGATCAAAATGACCTGTATCCAGCCTATCTTGAAAAATGTGGTTTCCCATATACCTACTGCAGAACAACTTCTGCATCATCTGGGCTAACACAGGCGGGTGAGCTTTGAGCCTCTCGGCTGAAATGCAGTCTATCCCTGGCACTGTAATGGGTTTTATTCTCTAGATGGCTGCTTCAATTTCGTCTAGCGCTGGTACCTCCGAGTTGACGAACTGTTGGTGTCATACGATGCTGGTTTTGTTGGTCTCAGACATTTGAAACTAGCAAAAGTGGTTTAAAATGTTCAGTCTATCGCTTAAGCTGTTCAGTACGGTCAGCACAACAATCGAATATCAGCATTGGTGGCAGCGGTTTGTCCTTCTTCGGGCTCTCTTGTCCCGTGACAAGGCTTGTAGGAAGTGGGCAAAACGGCTCTTTTGTGTAAGCGGCTCTGAACCGTTCATTTGCTACCGCGAACCGATTCAAATAAGCGGCTCATGGTTCACGGTTCGTCTGTCCGCCAGGTTGACATTTCGGTAAATTGCGATTCACGAACCAAGCTTCATGCCACTTTCGGTAACCTTCGGGTAGGTTGGAAGAACCGTCGTTCTTTTTCAGGAGTCCTCCTGTTGAACGCTTTTTCCTGTGAATCGGTTCATTTGAACGGCTCGTGAGCTGTTCGCCCATCGCTTCTTACAAGCGTTTAACAGGCCTCTTAAGTTCGACGTATCGTTCAGATAGCTGTCTAAACCGGTCGCTCAATGCCGGCTTTTGCCTTTCTCCGCCCGTCGATCTTCCTCCAAGTTTCTTCCGAAATTCACTCCCTCCACCCGCTGCGCGCTTTGCCGAGGGTTCGTCGTGATGAAGGCGTTCTTGATGCCGGGCCATTGTTCTTCAACGGTTCCACCAGGTGGCAACTCCGAGGCTCGGGATTCCCTTCTCATGTATGTGTGGACTCTGTACCGGCTCGTTTGGAACTTGCGGATTGAGCGTGTGCAAAGACTCATTCGGCGAGAACCCGCCAATCTTCTCTGCTAGGCGTTTTAGTCTGATGTACACATCTTTCACCGCCTAAAATGTTCTGCCGACAGCATCCTCGTCGTCGACAAAGCAGATAAATTGACTGGATTTATTGAAAGTAGTGCCCCGCATTTCAATCGCCGCTCGTCCTATAACACCATCAAGCGCAATGTTGAATAGTAGGCAGGAAAAACCATCTTCTTGTCAAAGCCCTCTACGAGATTCGAATGGGTCCGACACCACCCGAGTTTCTTACACAGCACTGGATCATATCCATCGTATCCATGGTAAGTCTAGTAATCTTACCCGGAAACCGTTTTCGTCCGGAATTTTCCATAGCTTTTGTCGGTTTACACGTTCGAACAGGCGATTCGCAATACGCGGGACTACTGGAGGATCTGCCGCAGGGTGAAGATTTGGTCCGTTATACACCGACCCTGCATGAAACCGGCCTGATAACTTCCTACAAATCTATTGGCTATTGGCGACAGTCGATGGAAGATGACTTGGGAGAGCACTTTGTAGGCGGCATCCAGGATAGTGATGCATAGCATAGACAACCGTACACACCATGGGTGGCTAACACGGTGTACCCGTAAGTACACCATACACCTGGCCATGTCCTTACGATTGTAGAAATGGGTACGTTGATTGAACACCTACTTTAAGAGAATGCGCAAAAACACACGCAATCTACATAGGTGTTCAGGTACTCAGTAATATACGATATAAAAATAATATTATAATATTATATGTAAATATAAGTGTAAAAATAAAATGAAATGGAGCATATATGGGCAAAAGTAGAACAATCTCACCAGCAATCCGTCGAATGAAATATAATTGCGTCATTTGGGTTTCCATTAGTGCATCTAATATCCAATAATTAATTTAATTTTTCTTCCTAATTTCCATGTGCATTATTTAACCTTGTCACGGCTAATGTATTTACTGTACAGTAGGAGGGGCTTGATGAGCTAAAACGAAACTCATCATTAGAATAACATATTAGGCTTACCTGCTAACAAGGTCGTGTGGCTCAGCCGTCTGACCAAAATCGCAGAGTTTGCAAACAGCTAGGAAACTTGTTCGGAACTTTTTTAAAAAGTTCCGCTCCACTGTCATCCTTTCTGCTGATTTGTTGAGCCTCGCTTATCGATGGTGGTGGCACATCTCCGCTGCATTATCATGGCCTTCTACCTGCGTGCCATTCAGGTGTTTATCGTTCTGCTGCTTCCACCTTTCGATCACTGCACGGTCGTCAGTCAAAGTACCTCTATATTTATTTCTGTACATTTCGGCCCACGGCACATAGCATTTGCGACATTCGTTGAGTCTCTGAAAGAACCTCCGTGTGTCGTGAAAGTGGTACAGCTGCTGGATTTCTTCGCACTGCTTCTCCTCCTGGTGACACTTCTTTTCCTGGAAGAGTTTAGGGTTTACTGTTTCCGCTTCTGTTTGCATAACTCCGCAATCAGACGGGTGGCTCCACCCAGCATTTGTACGCTGCGTTCTTCTCATCCAAAATCTGTTGGCACTCTTCGTCAAACCCTTCGTTGCGTCGATTAAGTGTCACACGACCCAAGATGTTCTCCGCTACGCTATTAATGGCAGTTTTCACGACACTCCAACGGTCCTTAAGAGGGGCTTCATCCAGCTCATCCTCTTCAGGCAGCGCTGTTTCGAGATATAACGCGTATCTTTTGGCGATATTCGGTTGCTTCAGTCGCGTTAGATAATACCGTGGCGGGCGCCGATATCGTATATTGTTCACAACAGATAGTTTTTGACCTAGGATCACTGGGTAGTGATCCGAATCAATGTTAGTGCCCCTGTAGGTTTTGGCGTCGTTAATGTCTAATCATTATCATCATTCTCAGTTTCTCTATTTCCTGTTTTCTTTTCTGCTTGCATTCATCGTCAAAAATTTGATAGAGCAGTGCCAGTGCAGCTACCAAATGAAATTTTATGAATGTACATTGTTTATTATGATGTTGCAAAGGAAGTTCTCTCAAAAGGCTTGCATTTATATTATAATATTGATTGTTATATTTTAAACCGTCGGAACCTACCAACCAATTACGGGCTACTATCGGGGGCTGCAACTACAGTTACCTCGCTGTTCTCACTTTCCTCCGAGCGAGCATCGATTTGCACCATCGTATTGGCTTCACTATCGAAGCTAACTTTCTTCTCAATCGGTGGCTTTGAACCACCGCTACTTCCGCCACCCGCACTGCTATGCGACGAAGAACTAACCTTTCGCTGAGCGCTGGATTCGAATGGTCTCGTAGCATTCTCGCCAAGACCACTCAAATTTACGCTTGAAAGTAGTACCGATATCTGCTCCGCCGAGGGACAACTGACGATCGTCAGATCATCTTTGCTGTAAGCGTTTGTCACCAGCAGCTGTTCCAACTTGACAAACGAGCCGATAATATTGTTCTAAAACCAAAAAGACTTTTAACATCTATTTTGTGTTTGTTTTGTCAAAGTTCTAGGTTACCCGGATCGGTCTGAACAATATAAATTCCGTATCTTTGTTGGAAAGATACAGCTGCATCGAACGTTGAAGCGCACCAAGTTTAGTTTTGATATTTCGGATACTTTCCTGGATGATAGAACTGATTTGCTGGGGAGCAGCGAACGTTGCCATCCGAAGAGCCATGCCTTGTTGTTGCTGTTGCTGTTGCTGCTGCTGTTGTGGTTGGGTGGAACTCGCAGTCTGCTTCAAGTGGCTCTGTGCTGTTTCAACGAAATTCAATATTGGACCCACCAACAGCCTGGTAGCATCTTTGATGAACAGTTCGCAAATGCTTTTCAGCTGGCGATCGACATCTTTTCGTGAATCTAGTAGCTGTTCTTTAACCTTAAAAATATTTATTTAATATTTATTCTACGTAACATACCGTCCAGGTATTACAGCCTACCTGAGGAGTTCCATCCAGTAGAAACTCCAACAGAGCATTGTTGGACCCAAGCGCAAATAGCTGTTTTCTTTTCTGCAATAGCTCAAAAGCAGCCGTTTTTACTTTACTAAAATCCAAGCTTGTCTCCTTTACAGTAAAATCAACACGAAACGGTGCAATTTGTTCTCTCAAGATGAGTAAATGTTTGATCTCAAACAACTCCCCGTCAATGCTGGTCTTCTTTTGGGATATTTGCCCTGCGGCACTGGACACGCTCTGAATGCAGTATGCCAGCGCTTGTTGGGATAGACTTTGAAAAATGCTGCGGTCAATGCAACGATATAGTCGTGACAGGCACACCAACGTACGACGTACCGTCGGATACCACATGCCGTGCAAATCAGCCGGTGAATTGCCAGCCCGAGCCTTTGCCGCTTGTTCAGCCTGCTGATTAATGCTTTCCACTTCCTGCGATGCCAGTGAAGCGATCGAAACGATTGAACTGCGAGAGTCCGCTCGTCGCAAATAATTCTCCTGTAGAGACAGCGCAATACTTTCCATCATTTCTAGCTTTTCCGGGTAGGCAAGATCACCGGCGGATGGTCGATAGTTCAGTATATCAGACTCCAAGTAGCTTTGAGCGCGGAAACCAATCCGTTCCTGGACATCTTGAAGCAGCTGGTAAACTATTTTGGAAAATGCCTCCAAGGCTTCGGCTGGAAGGCAAAGTTCAGTACAAAATCAACTTACCCCAAACTTAAACCGAGAAAACTTACGGTTATAGCTGACGTGTTCGTCCAGCATTTCAACGCGAAGGATACTACAAATTTCTGCTAACGTTTCCAGATGATCGATTCGTATAATGAAAGGCCTCAGAATGTCATACAGGATAGTACACAGTCCTTCCATGTAAGCCCTGCAATATAAATTCCCTGTAATTACTTTCAAAAATCGCTGCATTTGGACCCACCAACTATACTTACGTTAGCTGCGGACTCGAATTACTAAAAAACTGATAAAACAACCGATGTTCATCTTGGCATACATGCACCATAAAAGCACAAGCAGATCGAACCAGTGCACAGTGATCGCCTTTGTGTTTTTTGCTGAGATCCCGAATTGCTAGTTCAACTCCGGAACTCATAATCTGCAAGCACAAAGCAAATTCCAATTAATAATTATGTTTTCGTGAACCTTTCCTTCCACTGACCATCGCTCTCTGCAAAAGAAAGTGCTGATGCAAGGTGCCAAGCAGCTGGACATACTCGGGACTCCGTTCCAAGCGCTCCTCGATGGTGGCGGTGATTCGTTTGACCTTCGGTGCCGAAGCCTGAAACTTTCCGTAGAAAAGAGCGAATGCGGCCTCCAGTGCTTGCTCTTCCGTTTCCTTCGGGGTAACTGTCATTCCCCCACGCGGGCCCATAATCTGTGCCGTCGCATTGGTAAGAATGTTATTTACATAGTTCTTCATCATTTGCGTGGCCTTGGACAGGCAGTTTCGATACTTCATTGCATAGGCAGAGGCTTCACTGAAACCGGGATTCATGCGCATGTACTCCAAGCACTCATCGATCGAGTTCAGAATGTCCACGAAGGTATCGTTCGAAACGGAAAACGTTGGATTCTGCAATCGCTGGGCAATACTTTCCGCTTGAGAAAAATACTTCAATCTTTTCCGAATATCTTCGCCGATTTCGTTCAACTTTGTCTGATCTTGCAGCAAATTCTCACTAGCTTGGTGCAGCGAAGAAGTTCTTTCCGACACAAATTGATACTCACTGGTAAGTTTATTCAGAGCGTCCAATGAAACATCGATTTCTTGCAGTAAATTGTCACATTCACCGGAACGTGTCTTAAGTTGCTGATAGTAATCCAAGTAAACGTCATCAAAGTGCTCCAAAATTTCCGAATCAACCGAGTTGTACCAGGAAAGGAAATCCTGCGTGGAATCGATAGCACTACCGGATTGCTTAAACTCATCCAGTGAGGTTTTAACTTCGAACGACACATCTACCGGTTCAGTCGGCCCTTTCTGAAAAAGGACAGTAGCTATCAGTAAAGTGGGGATTTTGAGTTCTGCAAACATACATACCGAAATACTGCCGGCCCCAAGGGACTCCGCAAGCTGATTAATAAATTCATTCTGAGCAGCACTCAGTGGAGCTAGTGCATTGTCCTTTTGCTCCCACTGAAGTAGACGGGATTGAATTTTACGTAGCGTGGCGTTTTCACTTTTTAGTGTTGCAACGTCATCCATAATTGGCGAATATTATCAATTTACTTTTTCACAGCTAAATTCTATCAAGCGAAGCTAATAAGTAGGTAAATGTGTTTGTTTTGATTTTTGTGATTAAAATTCCAACAAATCAAAATTGCACCGCAACAGAGATGCCATCCCGATAAGTCGAACATCGGTCGAAGTCAATTTTTCTGCTCGAAAAACGAGCAACATGCCTAACAAAGGACACGTTTAAATATTATGTAATGCTGACGCATTTTTTTTCAAATCGCCGTTTCAAAAAAAAAGGTTATCCACACGGGAATGACACTTCCAATACCAACCTATACAAAAAAAAACGTAGCCAACATAGAGCGGGCCCAAGCTGACAGCTTCATAGATGGGCTCAAGCTGACAACCGAGTCGGATGTATAAATTGTTAAATTTTGTTAGTTTTAGTTCGATTTTAGTCAAGGTTTTAGCATCACATAGCCAATTTCAGGCAGACAATTAATGCGAAATACATGAAACTGTGAAAATGGTTAGATAAATTCGTTTTGTGAAATCGCTTTGCGTTTGCCGCCTTTTTCATGTGAGCAACGAAAATGTGACGTCATATCAGCCCCCTGGTTATCCAGCTTTCCACGAGCGATAATGGCGGTTATTGAGCACAAGTGGGCACAATCTTTTGACATTCATTGGAGGAGCGTCGAGTTCGCCCTGACGGAGTTACTATGGAAACATCCATGATTGTTTGTTGTTCGAATCAAGGTTCGAATGTAAAAATGTAAACATTGTTCAATTTTGCAGATCAGCTAAAGAGGAACATAATTGAACGGACAACAAGTTTTATGAATTGTGGCTTCGCAGTTTTCGGATATTTCAGGGAGAATGGCCAAATACGCAGCGGAAAGTTTCTTATCATAACGAGACGCTGTTCGAGAGCAAACTTGGCAACGGTTCGACTAATATGAAGTTCAATGTTCACGTTTGCCTCTGAGTGCATTCGAATGTTTAATTCGCACGATTGTAGAAAGTATCCTGAGCCGGTGCTTTCAGGAAATTATGGCCACAAACCACTACAAAAGTTTGAATCCGTTCAATAGAGGTTTTCCGTCAGATCATACCCCTCCTTTTCTTATTTTTTCTCAAAAGTACTCCCAATACGAGTGACAATGGTGCAAAAATATATTTTTTTCGTTGACTCTAGAATTTACTACGATTTTTTAAACAATGCAAATTGCAAGAATGTTGAGTTTCTTTTCACCAAATCACGAATGTTGAGTTTTAAAAAATTCGTTTCGGCTGCACTGTTTATCAAAATTTTCAGATTTTCTGGCAGCATTGCATAACAGTTTTTGACATATGTGTATCAGCGGTAGAGTGAAAAGGATAAAACGAATGAAAAGCTAATGATTACCTTCTTTTTCATTTCGTTTGTTGCTTGCCACAAGAGTAAAGAGTGGCACAAATGGTTTCGAAGTGGTGAAAATAGAGGACACTGGTACAAAAAGGCATGTAAGACATCCGAGAAGTGACCGGTTGAAATATACGTATTTTAGTTTTTCATTTTTACAGTAGTTAGAGGCTTTAATAAAGAAAGTTTTATATGGGTATCATTTCTAAGAGTCAAAACCGAACATTTAGTGAAAAAAAAATTTTTGACGGAAAACCTCTATTATGTTCCGCTTCAGCTGATCTGCAAAATGAAACAATGTTTATATTTTTACACTTGAACAACAAACAATCATGGATGTTTCCATAGTAACTCCGTCAGGGCGAACTCGACGCTCCTCCAATGAATGTCAAAAGATTATGTTCCTCTTTAGCTGATCTATAAAATTAAACTATGTTTACATTTTTACAGACGAACAACAAACAATCATGAATGTATCCATAGTAACTCCGTCAGGGCGAACTCGACTCTCCTCCAAGGAATGTCAAAAGATTGTGCCCACTTGTGCTCAATATCCGCCATTATCGCTCGTGGAAAGCTGGATTGGATGCAAAAAGTAATAATCTATTAATCTATACCTATAAAGAAGGATTTCTGTCTGTCTGTCTGTCTGTCTGTCTGTCTGTCTGTCTGTCTGTCTGTCTGTCCTGTGTTCCTTATAGAATCAAAAACTACTGAACCAATCGGCGTGAAAATTTGCATGTAGAGGTTTTTGGGGCCAGGAAAGGTTTTAGTGATGGCTAGAGACCCCTACCCCCACTAAGAGGGGGGGCTCCCATACAAATGAAACACAAATTTCTGCATAACTCGAGAACTAATCAAGCAAATAGAACCAAATTTGGCATGTGGGTGTTTTCGGTGACAAGAATTCATTCTAGGGTAATTTGAGACCCCTCCCCTCTTTATAAGGGGAATTATAACTCCTCTCCCCTTTAAGAGGGGGGGTTTCCATACAAAATTCCTCATAACTCGAGAACTAATCAAGCAAATGGAACCAAATTTGGCATGTGAAGGTTTTCGAGGGCAAGAAAATTTTCTATGTTGAATTAGGACCCCTGCTCACTTTAAGAGGGGGGGCTCCTGTACAAATGAAATACCAATTTCCTCATAACTCGAGAACTAATCAAGCAAATGGAACCAAATTTGGCATGTGTGTGTTTTTGAAGACAAAATTTTTTTCTATGATGAATTGGGACCCCTCCCCACTTTAAGAGGGGGGGCTCCTATACAAACGAAATACAAATTTCCTTATAACTCGAGAGCTAATCCAGCAAATGGAACCAAATTTGGCATGTAGGTGTTTTTGGAGGCAAGAATGTTTTCTATGATGAATAAGAACCTCTCCCCACTTTAGGAGGGGGGGCTCCTATACAAATGAAATACAAATTTCCTCATAACTCGAGAACTAATCAAGCAAATAGAACCAAATTTGGCATGTGGGTGTTTTCGGTGACAAGAATTTATTCTATGGTAAATTGAGACCCCTCCCTCTTTATAAGAGGAATTATAACTCCTCTCCCCTTTAAGAGGTAGACTTCCATACAAATTTCCTCATAACTCGAGAACTAATCAAGCAAATGCAACCAAATTTGGCACGTGAAGGTTTTCGAGAGCAAGAAAATTTTCTATGGTGAATTAGGACCCCTCCCCACTTTAAGAGGAGGGGCTCCTGTACAAATGAAATACAAATTTCCTCATAACTCGAGAACTAATCAAGCGAATTGAACCAAATTTGGCATGTGTGTGTTTTTGGAGACAATTTTTTTTTCAATGATGAATTGGGACCCCTCCCCACTTTAGGAGGGGGGGTCCTATACAAACGAAATACAAATTTCCTCATAACTCGAGAACTAATCCAGCAAATGGAACCAAATTTGGCGTGTAGGTGTTTTTGGAGGCAAGAATTTTTTCTGTGATGAATTAGGACCTCTTCCCACATTAGGAGGGGAGGCTCCAATACAAATGAAATACAAATTTCCCCATAACTCGAGAACTAATCAAGCAAATAGAACCAAATTCGGCATGTGGAGGTTTTTGGAGGCAAAAATATTTTCTACGGTGAATTAGGATCCTTCCACACTTCAAGGGGGGGGCGTCTACACAAATGAAATACAAATTTCCTCATAATTCGAGAACTAATCAAGCAAATGGAACCATATTTGGCATGTGGGTGTTTTTGGAGGCAACCATTTTTCCCATGATGAATTAGGACTTCTTACCTTTTTAGGAGGGGTGGGGGGGGGGGGGGGTGGGGGGGGCTCCCATTCAAACAAAATACAAATTTGCTCATAACTTTAGAACTAATCAAGCAAATGGAACCAAATTTGGCATGTGAGAGTTTTAGATGGCAGAATTTTTTTTTCTGTGGTGTATTACGACCCCTTTCCCTTTTAAGAGGGTGGGCTCCCATACAAATGAAATACAAATTTCCTTATAATTTGAGTACTAATCAAGCAAATGGAACCAAATTTAGCATGTAGGAGATTTTTGAGTCTTGAATTTATTTTATGATAGTTAGAGACCTCTCACCCCTGTGGTAGGGGGATATGGACTCTCATACAAATAAAACAGAAATTTTTGCGAAACTCAAAAACTAATCCAACTCGAGAAATTCGAGACTCTTCCATAAAACATTAATCAATAACAAGACCACAAAAACTATCTATAGTAACACTAGATCATTCAGGACAAGCCGGTCGCGAGTGTTGCCGGTGACCCGCCGTCGGAAGCGCCGCCCACCTGGGGGGCTTGCAAAACTCGAGAAGTGTCAAAGATCATCCGAGATTCATGATTTATGTACAACACAGGTTAATTTGTGGCAATACGAAGTTTGTCGGGTCAGCTAGTCATAAAATAACCGTGCCATTCGGACAGGTAACAACAATTTCTCGACATCCCGACCAGATGTCGATCAACATTAGAAAAGGGCTAAGGGCCAATACCATATCGGTCCAACTAAAAATCAGGACATTTTTTGCCCAAACATGCTGATGAAGATTTACTTACTTACTTAAGTGGCTTCCCAAGTAACCAAAAGTTCGAATATTACTTGACAAGCGAACTCAAAAGTTCACAATTAGTTCATTTTCAGTTCCGTAAACCCTCCTTGCTGATTAGTAGTGTATATCAAGTGTACGTAGAACTAAATGCTTTAATAAGTGCTGTAAGTACTTCATAGATACTTCAAAGCTTTTAGGATGCTACATGAAGTTTTGAAGTAACCTTAGTTGCTAACAAGTTCTGCTTGTATGCTTCTGGCCACGAAATGATTGTTATTATTTTTATGTTTACATTTTTAGTGATCAAACCAGCAAACATTTTCATTTCACTCCATCACTCAAATAAATTTAATCAGAGCACATGTCTTATCAGTAAATATAATAAATTAGAATGCAATGCTTTTCATTATTTTTCAACTATGCGCATATCAAAAACATAGATGTAGGCTCGGGTGTAGGTAAATATTTCACTATTACTTGATTGCCTGACTCCGAACTTTAATGTTCTATAATTAACTCACGCTGCACAAAGCTGCTGAAAGTTCTAAAACGTACTTATACTCAAGAATAACTTATTGGCAAAGTTCACACCACTTGTATACGGCAAATATAACGCAGTGGATCGGGATAGGATTACAACGCGGAACGCCCGGGTTCAAACCCAACAGCAGGCGAATGCAACGAATATAGAAGTTAGGTAGCAGTATAAAAATAGAACATAGCAGTGCTGCTAAATATTAGCTTTTTCCTTATTTTTGACAGTTTATTTCGAAGCTGCTTAGTGTTCTATGCAGCGAACTCAAAACAACTTGAAAGTTCGGTTAATTACTTAAAAGTGAAGCTGCTTAACAAGTTATAGATCAATATACATAAAGCTGCTTAGCCCTCGTTAGACACCGTTATTCGAACTTTTGGTTACTTGGGTTGCTGTTCTAAGACACAGCTTGCTGAACAATGTTTCTCCAGTTAACTCGGTTGTGGGTTACCGCTTCCCAATTCCTCGGACACCGAGTACTCTCCGTCAGATCTCGCCCCACCTGGTCCAACCATCTTACTCGCTCCTGGTCGTCTTTTTCCTACCGGATTTGCGGCAAACACCATCTTTGCAGGGTAGTCAACAAAAATTATCGTACCTCACATTTAGCCTGAACACTAGCACCATCTATGGCCGACATTCCCAAATATCAAATAGCAACATGGGTATCTCTCGAAGTAGCAAGTATTTTTTATGAAGAATTCCCCTTCTTTCGTCAAAAAGCGCCACTTTGACCAAAACGGAGACATTCCCAACTAAGCCCAAATTTGAAACAACGGTTTAATCGGTACGAAGAATGGAAAAAGAGTGTTATGTCTGTTTGTCTGTGGTCCGGGGTTGCTCGTGCTGTATCAAGAGCTTTTCTCCATTGTACTCGTCCTGGGCTTTTCGTCACCAATTCGTTGAGCATCTTGACACTCGCAAGCCGGCTGCAATCTGGTTGAGCTACCCAGCACGTGAGACCCCTCTTTTTCTAGTGCCGCTGGTGCATCCTTGCGACATGGCTGGCCCACCGTAGCCTCCCGATTTTCATCACGTTCGAAAGAAATCTCTTCAAGTAGTGCGCGCCAATCCCTGCTTTTTTGTATTGTCAATTGCAAGGAAAATTGTACCATCCAAAGTGCGATATCGCTCATAAAAGTGCTATTTTGCATTAAATTGTTTCGGGGTCTTCGGCGCACTTTTTCGTTATCTTCCAAGCAATAAGTGCGCTGAAGATACCGAAACGATTTAATGCAAAATAACACTTTTATGAGCGATATCGATTTTTGGATGTTACAATTTTCCTTGCAATTGACAATACTTCGCCAAAAATAGTCCTCTACACCTTTTGTTCAAGTGCACATCTATCTTCCAAGACTCACAAGCAGGGATGGAAAAATATCGCCTCTAGCGATCAAGGATCATATGAGCGATCAGATTAATTGACATCACCGCTTGTAAGCGACAAATACTTTGTCGCGATCTGCACAGATTATGATCAACCTCGTGTCAGATCATGTTCATTGCATGATTGTATTGTCAATTGCAAGGAAAATTGTACCATGCAAAGTGCGATATCGCTCATAAAAGTGCTATTTTGCATTAAATCGTTTCGGTATCTTCGGCGCACTTTTTCGTTATCTTCCAAGCAATAAGTGCGCCGAAGATACCGAAACGATTTAATGCAAAATAGCACTTTTATGAGCGATATCGCACTTTGCATGGTACAATTTTCCTTGCAATTGACAATATTGAGAAATATAACAGATACAGACGCACAGAGAACAGACATTCATCTTAATTCTGCAATATGTTTAAAAGCTTAATATCGCCATATTGAGAGTAGATGGTAATGCTCCCGCTACGTGGCGTTCGCATCACTAACAAATCGAGCTTTGATGTCAAAGGTTGCAAAGCTCATCTATACGCTTGTCACATTTTCATCAAAACATGCTATCATATCATATAGTTACTGTAGCAACAGTGTTGTTGGTGTTGTGGTAACAGCTGTAATAAATAAACTTTGGAAAATGGTTCACGACTCATGTTGTCATAGAATCAAGAATCGAAGTACTTAACTATATTACAAAGACGACCACCTTACTTGAAAGGGTGGATCAGTAATATCCACGGATTACGGAAAATTTGGGAAATTTTAAGAAGGGAATACAGCAGCTAGTACTTGTGTACCAACGCTCTTTGCCTGGAAAATTTCTTCTCGGAGATAAGACGCTGTAGTTTCAACGACACACCCAATTTATTTCAGTTTAGCAGCGCATTTAAATATGCGATAATAAGCGCTACAGAGCAAAACTTTGCCGAAGGAACCAATTGTAAACAAGATCAATTTGGAACACTTCTTAGGGAATGCGATACTGACGGCATTCAGTCGAACGAAAGACCGGCATTTACCTACAAACAACATCCACTATCCTTGAAATCATATGAAGTCTTTAAAAAAGAGGTGAACGCATTAGTTTACGTTTTAGGAGCAGCGGTTAGCAAGCTGCCGCACAAGAAGTGCAAAAAAAGCTTACCGCTCGCGAAGACGACGATTGTTTCAATAGCAAAGACTATTAAAAACTACAATAAAATTAAAAGCTGCAATATCGCAAAAAAAAGTTACCATCCCAAACAACGTTTTATATGAAATAGGAATACTCATATTTACGTGCTTCAAAGAAAAATTTAAAAAAAAAATTTGTACCAAAACAGAAGAAATGTTAAAGCCCGGCTACGTACATATGTGCAGCATGACACACTTAGCACACTTAGAAAAAAGCAACGAATTCGGTAAAATTTTACCGAAATCTAAACACCAGAACGTTCGGTAAAATTTTTTATGTTACCAAACGTTACTAAAGATCAGTAAACGTCGATATGTACGATCGAAATTTTTACCGAACGTTCAGCTGTTTAGATTTCGGTAAAATTTACCGAACTGTTTTAGTGTGTATGAACATGCCGTTTGTCTCCGCTGTTTCCAATAATTAGTGGATTTCACCTTAAACACACTGATTCAAGGCTTTTAGAAAATAAAAATTTAGAAAAAAAACAATAAAAAAGCATTGAAAACCGTGTGCATTTTTTACTTTATTGACCTTAGGAAAGACACTGTTATTTATACCTTGTTAATTGAATTTAGTTGTCCATACCATCCTTGAGAATTGAATTTTCATACTCGAGGCCGAGACCTAGGCCGAACCAACACTAACGAATGTTTTAACTTCCTGTAATACAATCATCGCAGGTAAATATATATTTTGCCAATTATCAAATAGAAAAGCACTTACTGCTGCGCTAAATTTACAATTTCGACGTCAGTATTCAGAGCGTTTAATATTTTCGGCGATACAGGCAAAACAGCTCCGTTTATCTTGCAACAAAACTACATTAGCCGATACGACGTCCGAACGGATACAGTGCATCGGTGTTCATCCCATTACGTGGTGGCCTTACAGCGACTACCCGGTTGCTATTACTAATGTCGAATTTGTTTATTTAATCCGGGTTGAAACTGGATGAATTTTATCTGTCAGATAGGAGCAAATGAACACAAAAAGTTCATCCAGTTCCAATCCGGATGGAATAAACAAATTCGACATAAGATCATGATTCACACATGATTTCGGTTTCGGTATCATTGCCGATCACACGAACACTTCTTGTCTGCCTTTCCATTGACTGCAGTTGAACTAGCTAATGCGAGACTAGGTGCTGGCGAGGAACCGGAACTGGACAAAGAAGTTGCTGTAGTAACAACAGCCGTCGTTTCGTTGCCACTGTGTATCAATTTATAGGCGAACTAGCTGACCCGACAAACTTCGTATTGCCACAAATTAACCTGTGTTGTACATAAATCATGAATCTCGGATGATCTTTGTCACAATCTCGAGTTTTGCAAGCCCCCCAGTGGGCGGCGCTTCCGACGGCGGGTCACCGGCAACACTCGCGACCGTCTCGTCCTGAATGATCTAGTGTTACTATAGATAGTTTTTGTGGTCTTGTATTGACTAATGTTTTATGGAAGAGTCTCGAATTTCTCGAGTTCGATTAGTTTTTGAGTTTCGCAAAAATTTCTGTTTTATTTGTATGAGATTCCATATCCCCCTACCACAGGGGTGAGAGGTCTCTAACTATCGTAAAATAAATTCAAGACTCCAAAATTTCCCACCTGCCAAATTTGGTTCCATTTGCTTGATTAGTTCTCAAGTTATAAGGAAATTTGAATTTCATTTGTATGGGAGCTCCCCTCTTAAAAGGGGAAGGGGTCGTAATTCACCATAGAAAAAATTTCTGCCATCTAAAGCTCCCACATGCCAAATTTGGTTCCATTTGATACATTAGTTCTCGAGATAAGAGGAAATTTGCATTTCATTTGTATGGAAGCCCACCCTCTTAACGGGGAGATGGGTCTCAATTCACCATAGAAAAAAATCTTGCGTCCAAAACCACTTACATGTCAAATTTGATCCATTTGCTTGATTAGTTCTAGAGTTATGAGGAAATTTGTATTTCGTTTGTATGAGAGCCCCCCTCTTAAAAAGGTAAGGGGTCCTAATCCATCATAGAAAAAATGGTTGCCTCCAAAAACACCCACATGCCAAATATGGTTCCATTTGCTTGATTAGTTCTCAAATTATGAGGAAATTTGCATTTCATTTGTGTAGAAGCACCACCTCTTAAAGTTGGGAGGGGCCCTAATTCACCATAGAAAATATTTTTGCCACCAGAAACCTCCACATGCCAAATTTGGTTCTATTTGCTTGATTAGTTCTCGAGTTATGAGGAAATTTGAATTTCATTTGTATAGGAGCCCCCCCTCCTAAAGTGGGTAGGGGTCCCAATTCATCATAGAAAAAATTTTTTGTCTCCAAAAACACCCACGTGCCAAATTTGGTTCCATTTGCTTGATTAGGTCTCGAGTTATGAGGAAATTTGTATTTCGTTTGTATAGGAGCCCCCCCTCTTAAAGTTGGGAGGGGTCCTAATTCACCATAGAAAATATTCTTGCCCTCGTAAACTTTCACATGCCAAATTTGGTTTCATTTGCTGGATTAGCTCTCGAGTTATGAGGAAATTTGAATTTCATTTGTATAGGAGCCCCCCTCCTAAAGTGGGTAGGGGTCCCAATTCATCATAGAAAAAATTTTTTGTCTCCAAAAACACCCACGTGCCAAATTTGGTTCCATTTGCTTGATTAGTTCTCGAGTTATGAGGAAATTTGTATTTCGTTTGTATGAGAGCCCCCCCTCTTAAAGTTGGGAGGGGTCCTAATTCACCATAGAAAATATTCTTGCCCTCGTAAACTTTCACATGCCAAATTTGGTTTCATTTGCTTGATTAGCTCTCGAGTTATGAGAAAATTTGTATTTCATTTGTGTAGGAGCCCCCCCTCCTAAAGTGGGGAGGGGTCCCAATTCATCATAGAAAAAAATTTTGTCTCCAAAAACACCCACGTGCCAAATTTTGTTCCATTTGCTTGATTAGTTCTCGAGTTATGAGGAAATTTGTATTTCGTTTGTATATGAGCCCCCCTTCCTAAAACGGGTAGGGGTCCCAATTCATCATAGAAAAAAATTTTGTCTCCAAAAACACCCACATGCCAAATTTGGTTCTATTTGCTTAATTACTTCTCGAGTTATGAGGAAAATTGTGTTTCTTTGGTACAGGAGCCCCCCCTCTTAAAGTGGGGATGGGTCCTAATTTACTATAGAAAATATTCTTGCCCTCGAAAACCTTCACATGCCAAATTTGGTTCCATTTGCTTGATTAGTTCTCGAGTTATGAGGAAATTTGTATGGAAGCCCCCCCTTTTAAAGAGGAGAGGAGTTATAATTCCCCTTATAAAGAGGGGAGGGGTCTCAGTTTACCATAGAATAAATTCTTGTCACCGAAAACGCTCACATGCCAAATTTTGTTCTATTTGCTTGATTAGTTGTCGAGTTATGTAGAAATTTGTGTCTCATTTGTATGGGAGCCCCCCCTCTTAGTGGGGGGAGGGGTTTCTAACCATCACTAAAACCTTTCCTGGCCCCAAAAAACCTCTACATGCATATTTTCATGCCGATTGGTTCAGTAGTTTTCGATTCTATAAGGAACATACGGACAGACAGACAGACAGACAGACAGACAGACAGACAGACAGACAGACAGACAGACAGACAGACAGACAGACAGACAGAAATCCTTCTTTATAGGTATAGATATCGGTTCTGGGAAGGCACCGAAATTGAACACTTCCATGTGCTTACATTCCTGATATTTACAAGAATCACTTTTCTTTGCAGAGCAATATTTAAATAAAATTTACGGTTGAGATCGCGAACACTTCACACACGTATTTTTTGCTGCGTCAAACAAATTTTTTAAAACAAACTTAACTTAGCCCCGCAACAAAAATGGAAACAAAACTGGTCGAATCCAAACCAAGACACGATGACAAACGAAGTAGCACTCAATAAAAACGCAATATTTTACCGCAAGCTGGTCACACAACAAAACGGCTCTTAAATTATTGCGACATTTGCCCCTATTAAGACTACCCCGATTTACACGATTATCACAGTCGAATCTCGCACACGATTTCGCTCTAGGAAAATGAAGTGAAAAAGAAGGGAAGGAAGGAAAAAGAAGTCCGACTTATAAGTTGATTACACTAAACGCCACTCACATAAATGTCTGTTCTCTGTGACAGACGGTTGGTTGTGTGCAGCGTATAAATCTCAATACGAACAATATGAATAACCTTTTTTCTCGCAGCTACTGGTAAGATATAATACTGTGATCGACTGATGAGACTGTTTAGAGAACAAAATCTTGTGATCTATGCTACAGATTC
Source organism: Sabethes cyaneus (assembly GCF_943734655.1). Classification (NCBI taxonomy): domain Eukaryota; kingdom Metazoa; phylum Arthropoda; class Insecta; order Diptera; family Culicidae; genus Sabethes; species Sabethes cyaneus. The sequence continues at coordinate 60,512,306 of NC_071355.1, forward strand.
ACTGTTTGTCATATACCGTACGGATCGTGATCTGTGCGTAGGGCGAAAACTCACTACCGTCTCAAAGTTTCTAGTAATGATATCAAAATCAATAACGATGCTAAACAAACAGCCCAAAGGACAAAGAGCAATTCGAAAGGCCTGAGCCGCGTTAGCTGGCCCGGGTAACCGATCTTGTGCACTAACTGCAACAGCTCTTCACGTTTACCTGTATCATATGCTACCTTGGAATCCACAACAGTATAAATCGTGGGCATGTTGTACTCCCAACAACTCGGGAGGAATTGTCTGAATTTGAAAATTTGACCCATAGTAGCACAGACTCCCGTAAAGCTCGCCTAGTGCTGCTCTACGCAATTTGAATTTGTTGAAAGACGCCGTAACAAAATCTGCGAGTACCTTATATTCAGTCGTTAGGTTTGAGCGCACAGTTACTGGTTCTAGGTAATAATTCAGGGTGTATCCGCATCTCGTAGGGAACGAATATTGATGATATTTGAGAAAAAACCGGCCGTCGATGAGAATTTTATAGATTAGGAGATTAGGCTCCATACCCGTTGATCAGGTGATCCCAAGGTGGGCTTGTGGATAGTTATGCTTGGAAAAACGTACATCCGATCACCAGGACTCGAAAAGCTGCAAAGTATTCGTTCATGTCGGTGTGCAGGCAATAGACTTGACCACCGGTCTAACATTGGGCATTCATAATCCCAATGACGATCTTGATGTTCCATGGAGATCAACTGTGGTACGTCTCGTAGTCGGGTCTACAGCAGTTTAAACAGTTGAAAGTATGCTATATATACCGTGGACCCCCGTTCGTTTGACCGTTTTTAATCTGAACACTTTTTAATTTGAACCCCGTTGGTTTGTACGACGTGCAAATTAAAAATGGTTCAAATGTCATTCTCAACATGGCATCATTTGCTTATGCAGACAATGCACATGAACACGATTTGTTTGTACTGATCTAGTATGTTTAATCAGTTTCACATTCCGTTTCCCAACAATTACGATAGAAATTCGATCGGAGAATGAAATATTCGCTGCTTGCCACTGCCAACTGAATCAAACCACCAAAACAATAACAAAGAGCAGGGCGGCCAGTTCATACGAGTTTCAGCATATTTAGGGTGGCCAGTTGTTCAAATTAAAAAGTAACCCCGTTAGTTTGCATGAGGAATCGTTCAAACGAACGGGGGTCCACTGTACAAAACCGAAAGTGTAAAATTGGGCAACGAAATATTTATGAAGACGAGATAACCTATGATTCTAGAGAGACTGACAAAGCAGGACTTTAAAAACCTTTGTACTTTAATTTCTTTATCAGGACAACGCACGCGAAAATAGGACATGACCTGGTAAATCAGGACGTGTGGTCACTCTACAATAAGCCAAACTTCAAACAGACCGGTGAGAGTTCGGTTTCGTACGCTGCTCCAGCAAGAAATTACTCTCACGCCTCACGCGGTTTGTTTGACGTTTGGCTTATTGGCCCTTATTTCTAATGTTGATGGAAAGTTTTTGGTAAAACCGAGGGCAAAACAGTCATAACTACCGTTGAAAAGGAACTACATTTTTTCCCCGTGTTAGTACAATCTCTGACAAATTAATTTTCGAGCAAAGAGCTCTATTTTCGAGCAGTCGAAATTTTTTCAAAAGTATCTGGCATCATCTTGGTGAATTTACTTATCACAGTTTGGCATTTTGTAAGTTCTCGTTCTCGTGTGTTGAATTTTTACAGATCTGTTTTTCGGTACATATTTTTGAATACTAATTGTTACAAAAACTTAAAATACCATCAGTCAGCTACTTATCCGAGTCCAAGTGGTATCGTTGAAGTGACAATTTCTTTTATGACCAACATCGGCTTGCTGCGCTTAGTGAGCAACACCGGCATCAATCATTTGATAAGGCAAACTGTGCCAAGCCAGCAGCTGACGGTTTTTGCTAGGTCACCATCATCAACGTCTCTGTCCGCCGTTGTCGTACGATTCTTAGTCAACCGAAGCAGTTACAGTGGTGGTAGTAGTGTTTGTGCTTTTGCCAAGCGTGCATCAACCGTTTCCGTGTCTAGTAGTACCTGCAAGATGAATGGTGATTCAGCAAAACCAAAAATCGTTTTCGTTCTGGGAGCTCCCGGAGCTGGCAAGGGCACCCAGTGCGAGAAGATTGTGCAACATTTTGGTTACACGCATTTATCGGCTGGAGACCTACTGCGGGAGGAACGGAACCGGGAAGGATCCGAGTACGGAGCGCTGATTGAAGACAACATCCGCAATGGGCGAATCGTTCCGGTGGAGATTACCTGTGCACTGCTGGAGAATGCAATGAATAAAACCCGAGAGGTAGGTGTCATGGATGTAGAAATTAAATTAGTTTGGTTTCCAAACAGGAAGTGATTTGACCTTGACTACCTACAGGGAGAATAAAGTTTTTCTTTGCGTAAGGTGTAACGCAACGATCTTATGTTCTGCAGAGTGTCATTCAGTACTCACTTTACTCATTTCATGAATGATGTGACGACACTTTGTTGTTATTTTTAGATTTATTGGTTAATTTTCATGTTTGAATAAAACTTACAATGTCTGATCGGAAGTTAATTTAGCGCATGCGTTTCACACATTCTCACAGATATGTAGAAATACAATACCGTTAGCAAATGTAGCTATATAGGTTCCATAGATATATATAGAATGTTTACACATGCGTTTAATTTTTGTAGACAACAGGCAACGAAAAGTTCCTGATCGATGGATTTCCTCGGAACGAGGACAACTTGCAGGGCTGGAATCGTAAAATGTCCGAGAAGGTTCAGTTGCAGTTTGTGTTGTTTTTCGAGTGTACCGAAGATCAATGTGTCGCCCGTTGCCTGAAGCGTGGCGAAAGCAGTGGTCGCTCGGACGACAATCTGGAAAGCTTGAAGAAACGCTTTAACACTTACATCACCGATACGATGCCCATTGTGGAGCACTACAGGAAGCTGGATTTGGTGAAAACTATCGATGCAGTTGCTGGGCCGGATGAAGTGTTCGAGAAAGTTAAGTGTACTTTTGCAACTGTTAATTAGGGCGATACTCCGGTAAGTGTCCAGTCGATATTCCATTGTTTAATGCCAAATGGGAGAATAAGGCGTACTAGCAGCATAGTTCAAGAATCAAGTCATTCCGTGCACGCAAAAAATAACTACAATATCACTGGGTTGTCTCTTGTTTCGTGCGCGCAATTATGCACGGCCAATCAGTCAATTTTGAAGTATTTTCAAACTAACGTTTACTGCAAAGAAATTATTGAAAAACGGCCCATCACGTTACGAATGTAAATTACCAATCAGTACCCTATTGCAAGTACGCGAATTTAGTTGTAAAACGTAAATTCAATCTGTTACTTTCTTGGGTAGTTTACCTAGCGTAGAGCACGGTTAGGTTGAATTGAGTGTTTGTGACTGTAGTAAACTTTAAACGAATTAATAGATAAATAAAATTAATTACTTGTTAGCTTTAAGACACAACTCGCCGGTTTATTCGGTTAATGTTACAGCTTGGATGACAGCCATTGCTATAGATTTGTTTAAATTAGACGCCAACAATTATTGATTTAAGTTTTTTTGTGGTCGTAAATTTTAATGTTGAAATGCAATCGGCTGCACTTTCATTTATTCGAGCGCTTTGAAAGCGTTATGGACCTGGTTCGTGAATACAAAAAGTCGAATTTTTCATTCAATAAGATATTTTTTCATTCTTTTGCTATCAACCAGTTGTGTGTTTATTTACAAAAACTAGACTTAATTACTATGGACAACTCATTGTATCAATGGATGAAGTTACGCGTAGGCTTACGCAGCCCTTCTCTAAACAAACAGATGCCGAAACTGTTGCAGTTTGGCTTCGGTAATCACCGCTCCGACCAGCAGCCGCTGACTATCCCGAGGATCGGCAGCCGTTTCCGTTACAGCTGCATTCTTGTATAGCCAAGCCACCTCTTGGCCGCCCATAGGAACGCGTATAATAATCTTTTGGCGACCGGTAACGACCAGAATTTGCCGCTCAATTTCTTGCAACAGGTTGTGTATGCCGTTCTGCGTTTTAGACGAAACCAGCAACATGTCTGGATGGCGCTCTAGCAGAGCTGCATGGTCCTCTATCAGGTCGCATTTGTTACCTACATTGATGATATTAATCGACCCTGTTTCCCTATCGCAACCAATCGACTTGCGAAGCGATGCCAAGGTACTTTCAACGTGCTTCTTCTGTTCGGTAAAATTTTCGTGCGACACATCCTGTACATGGACGATGACATCGGCAAGCATGGCGTCCTCCAGTGTCGCCACGAAGCACTCGATCAGTCCCGTTGGGATATCTGCCATAAAACCGACGGTGTCCATAAAGAGTACTTCCAGCTTGCATGGAAGCCAGCCAGCATGAGCCGTTACATCCAACGTGGCAAAGAGCTGATTACGCGGTTCGAGTGATTTTTCCTCGGTAAAGGCTTTAATCAGAGAGGTTTTACCGGCATTGGTGTAGCCCACGACAGCAACAATTGGATAAGCTTTCTGTTTGCGCCTATTGCGGAGCAAATCACGATGCGACCGAATAGATGCCAGTTCATTTTTCAGCTTTCTTTCGCGAATGCGAAGCATGTGCCTTTGTGATTCGGTAAGGTAAATACGACTTTTAGTACTGATAGAGTCATGATCCTTCATCTGATTCCAAATGTATGGAATTTCGGCCATTGCAACCTGCAGTTTAGCTTCAGTGCTTATGGCATGCAAACGCAGAATCTGTATTACTACAGAATAACGGTCCATTACGGGAAGTTTAAAATGTTCTTCTAGTATCTGCTTTTGCACCAGAGGCAAAGTGCCCTTACTGACAAATACACAAGTGATTAACGTCCCAGAAGTTTGCAAGTTTTGCAAACACATTTTAATTTCTTCCAGTTTCCCAACGCCAAAAAGATGCTTTTTATCTAGCGATTCCAGCGGAACTTTCAGGGCGTACTCTACTGTCCATTTGGGTATTGAACGAACCAACGCTTCCGCTTCCGCAAGTTGATGTTCTGGTTTGCTGGAAGACTTTTTCGGTCCCCACTTTATGTATGGTTGAATGATAAACACGTTTTGTTCGTTGTGCAGTCTTTTCTGCACTCGCATGGCATTGTTGGCAATAGTGTCGTAGTCGGCATCGTCAAAGTTGAACTCATCTGAATCTGCTCCATCGGTCGAACCAGCGATCTCTCTGTTGGTACTCTTAAACTTCCCTTTATAGTCTTTGTATTTACTGGAGTCAGTGTATTTATATCTCGTAGTAGTCACAAAGGTACCAGTTGATCGGATGCCAATGTTTACAGCTCGATGGAAAAGTGGTGAAATTCGTCGTATGAATGATGCCATCCTGTCCAATTTCTTCAATCAATTTGCTCTTTACTATCAACAGTGGGAGCTGAAAGTTTACCCTCTTCAGCTAACCAACCGGTTTGGCAAGCTTTAGTACGATCTGATGTAATTTTATAAGATATCCCAGTTGCTATGAGGGACGATACTAATATTCTTGACTTCTGAGAGTAAGGCAGCTTTTGAGCAATTAGCTTCTGAATGAAATAGGTTGCTGAAAAACCTGTCGATTGTCGAAATTGATGGTTAATTACTCCAAATGTTGTTTAACTTTAGCCGTACATACCCAGAGTGAAACTTGCTAAACCGGTGAACAAAGCTCGTGTCATGCATTCCAAGTACGAACTAAAACCAGGATGTTTTTCTCGTTGCTGTTCCTTCAGGCGACGAATATCATTCATTGTATTAACTTTTGTAAAAAACTATTCCTATTAGAGGCGCACGGTCATATTGCGACGCAAATGAAAATTTTTAAAATTGGAAGTTGTGTTATTCAATAAAAAAAAAACATCCGTTCACGGGTCGAGAAAATGTAAACATCAGCCGTCCAGAGATGCCATATTTTTTTAAATTGTTAGAAAAGCTTGAATTTCTTGCTGAAATCGATCGAAAATACAAAAAATGGTCCGTAAAAATTTGAACACAAATTGAATAAGTCGCCATAAATTGGAAGAAACTTACAAATCAGCAAATATCAACATTTTTACGAGGAAATCTGCAAGCGGGTTCCAAAAATCTCAATCTCTTTCTTTCTTTCAATCAAATATGTATAGCTGGTACCCCTGCTGTCAAGAGGAATGACAAGTACAAAGAAACACTGATACAAATTCGTTCCCAGGAATGCTTTTGGTATTGTCCGTTTCTTTGGTAACAAAACGCGCTGCTCACTTTTTTGATAGCTTGAAATCGTCGCAGAAAGAATCTGCTTGGCTGTATGTAAGTTATAAGTATATATTATGCTTGTCTAGCACGTAAGCTATTGATTTAGGGTCTATTTCTAATTCTCGCCTTAGTAAGTAAAGCCATTCTAATTTTCATCATTTGTTGGATGGATTTAATGAAAGTTCTCGTGCTGATTTGACTAAAACACACTTACCTTCCGATCCATGAACTTTGAAATCACTGAAAAGCGATTTTCAAAGCATATTATTGAAATTACGCAACTGACTTTATTTCTTAAATTCATCGTACCGTTTTAAAATCCGTCCGTTAAAATTTTTCAACGTCCGAATTAAAAATCACACCAATATTTAAGAAGCTAACGCGCATGCATTTGTGTAAGACGGCTGACGGCATGACAAATGTTTTGGCGACGGTTTCGCCCGCGACGGTTATAATTCATCGCGTACGAAAGGGTGGGAAACTGACAATATAATAAATCATGCAGTTATCTGTCGACCAACATTTGAAAGGGGCGGATAAGCCAACTGTCAAACAGAACAGAACAGTGAGCTATTTTTTGCTGGAGCAGCATAGGGTGTTTGCAGAGTGCATATGTATTGGAGATCTGTTGGGCAGGCAAAAGTGACAGCTCCATATAAAATACACGGGCTGGGAAGAGCAAAATTTTTTAAATGATTTATTTTCTTCATTTAAAACAGAAATTACAAATTGCTTCATACATATGGCAAGGTAATATATCTGTTTTCTAAATAAAAACAATTTTTTCAACAAATAAGCTAAGACGCGGTAGCAATGATCAAAAATGTAACTATGACCTATGTTGGCGGGATAAAACTAAACAAATATCAATAACCAGCAGTTGCTTTCGGCTAACAATTATTATGCTAAACCAATTTATGCTAAAACCAATTTTATATTACGTTACTTTCAACTTGGCCTATGCCGTATACTGCTTCAAAAAACAGTATATTTGGGACACCGATTTAACGCGAATGCACCGAAACCCTAGTTACCAAAAGTCAGCATATATTTCAGGGAACATTTGTCGGTTACTTTGACTATTAGTTGCTTTAAAATGATGAATAATTTTAGAAAAAATGATAAGTTTATCCAGCACGTTTTTGCTGCATCGAATAGGAAAATATGCAGTGTATGCCTAACAGATGTCTTGAATGTGTGTGTAGCAAAAGCCCTATAGGAAAATGAACTCTCACTCGTTCTGTTTGACAGTTGGCCTATCCGTCCCTTTCAAATGTTAGTCGACATCTTTTGGTAGTTTGGTTCAGCTTTCAGGATAATCGAAATGTGAGGATTTTTCTTGCAATCAGCAAAATTGTTCCCTTTATGACTATTTAGACTATTGTGATAATCATTTAAGGCGATACCGAAAGTGGCTAACGTTATTGTGTTAGTGCGACAAACACTGTACTGTACATCTCATGTGTTCGTTAAAAACCTAAACGCTTATTTGAATATTGCATTAGTATTGGTAACATATGTCAAATAGAGGAGCTTGCAAACATAAACACAGCTGATGTGCAGCCAACCGCATCGACTACAAACATCCCGAAATATGGTTTGTTTTCTTTATCAAGGCATTCCGATTCAATCAAGATTAACAGCAGCAACTGAATAATGTGTAGGATCACTAGGATGTTTAATTAATCCGTTTGTATTGTCAATTGCAAGGAAAATTGTACCATCCGAAGTGCGATATCGCTCATAAAAGTGCTATTTTGCATTAAATCGTTTCGGTATCTTCGGCGCACTTATTGCTTGGAAGATAACGAAAAAGTGCGCCGAAGATACCGAAACGATTTAATGCAAAATAGCACTTTTATGAGCGATATCGCACTTTGGATGGTACAATTTTCCTTGCAATTGACAATATCGGAGGCCAGCTTTTGATTCCTGCGCTAGCGTTTTGTTTGTTTACATCACTCTAAGCTTATCGATGCGGCGAAAGTTGAAAGCTCTTTAAAAGCTCTTTGATGTGACGAAAGTTTGATACTGTGTTGATGCTTTTTCGGAAACCGCTAGTACACTCAACCCCCGCTAATATGAAAAACAGCTCGTTCAGATTAGGCGAGTTCATTTTTAATCTGAATATTTGGTAACTCTATTCATTTTCACACACGCGCAAGACGCTCACCCTATAAACTTGTTTTGGTTTTGGTTTGAAAACATTTCAAACATGCGCGAATTCTAAACATTCGGTTTGTAGAAGACGAAATGGGCTCGGCAGTTTCGACTAAAATGGTCTATTTTGAGTGCTGGAGAGAGGTAAGTTGCATATGAGCTATATTGCCAAAGCTCCTGAGCAAGAGGAAACGCATTAAATTTTTTTGCTTTTTTTTAATTTACCGGTCAACTTTAACGTCAATTGTGTGTGACGCTTGATCGGTTTTTAATGTGAACGCATTCATACCACCGGGGTACAGATTAAAAATGTTCAGATTAAAGAAGGTCATACCAACGGGGGTACACGGTATAATGAAATATGTGCGCAACAAAATATCTATTAACTAATTCCAAATTATACATTGGTCGATTTTATGAATACGTAATGATCGATATGATCAGTTAAATTTATTTTCCTTTAGCAATTATGTTTTGCTGAGCGTTTGTTGATATATACACTGAGAAAACTTTTCGTATAGTTTCTATGTGTCCCACACATAGATTTTTGCAATGTGCCCAGTCAATGAAATTTATATGCCAAACAGTTATAATTTATGAGCACGCGAGACTTTTGCACATACTATTCATATGCGTATCTTTTTTATGTGTATAATTGCACATACTATTCATATCCGTATAATTTTTATGTGTATTTCTAGGCGGATTGTGCTTATATGCGGCACATGATAATCATCTGGAATTTCATATGGAAATTTACCATTAGTTATGTGCAGAATATTTTGAGTGTAGCAGATCGATAAATGGAATGACAAGTTTTAGGAAATTATAACAGCACTGGAAGCACTGATTCCGTGGCGAAAGCGTGCTCTGCCAATACAGATGCATTTTTAAGGTGCAAAACAATACATGCTTCGAAAGGTAGCCATTTATCCAGCCATCTTTGAGCCACTTTCGGTTTCCCCTTAATGAAACATTCCGCATTTTGCTTTGTTAATCTGACACTAGAGTGGCGTTTAGTTTCTCCCTTAATCAACTGATGAGTCTGACTTCTTTTTCCTTCATGTCCTTCTTTCTCCCTTTATTTTCCTTGAGCGAAATCGTGGTGCGAGATTCGACGGTGATAATCGTGTGAATCGGGGTAGTCTAAATAGGGGCAAATGTCGCAATATTCAGATGTGCATAATATTGGCACGGATCAGAGCTGCCATAAATACAGATATTTGTGCATGCATAAATTTGGGACCATACTGTTTTCTCCGGAGTATTTAATTTTCTCGATCTAATCTTTTAAATAACATAAATAGTTCATGAAGTACTTTATATTTCAGGAACATTAGTAGAGCCAGATATCACAGCTACTGAAATAATTGATGGGTCCCAAATTTATGCATGCACAAATATCTGTATTTGTGGCAGCTCTGGCACGGATCCTTGGTATCGATATCAAAATATTTAAAGTTTTGACCAGAATCGATATCGACACCGGCAATACTGATGGAACATTCATTCGTAAATAGTAAACAATAAGAAATAACATAAGGCTACACTAACGAATTACTAACCATTCTCAATTTCATACATATTCGTGATTTTACATGTTTTGATGATTTTATGGTTTGGCAAAGCACTTTCATGTAAAGATAAATAATTAGTTTCTTCACCACAGTGCATATATTTACATCGGTATGTCGGCTGATTTAGAAAAATATCTTGTGCTACTGAAGAACTGTCTGAATACACAGCATAGTGCTAAGGCAAAGGATTTTGTCGTTATCATAGCGGATTTAGTTGCTGGTGGTGAATCACACACCGCTGCTGAGGCCGGTAAGTATTGGACACAATTGGTCTCCGGAAGTTAAATAATGTTCAATTTTCCTACAGAGTATTCGTGTGATACAATCTTCAATTCTACGAGTGGTGTAATTTTTTTTCTTCAGTGCTCTATAAAAGCTTCTGGCCGATTCCAAAAAGCAAATGAGGAAATTTTCGACATCTTTCGCAAGCTTATACAGAAGCATAATCAGCTAGTCTGCAAATATGTTCCGGAAATCGTTCGAGAATCTGTATGTTTCATACAACCTTCGTCGGTTAGCGCGAGAGAGCGCGAATTGGCAACTGCCGTTCTGCAAGATTTACTAACGTACAAATGCATAAACAAAGACAATTGCGACATAGGTCAACTATTGGCTGATCTGTTGGCCATTTTCGATCAACGGAAGCTGACCAATCGCTTTCAGCAAAGCTTGCTAGAGCTAATCGGTTTGCTAACGAAAGACTACCCCGACTGTGTATCTGAGGAACAACAGCGAACGATTTTAAACATCATAATGGCTGTGCTCGAGAAACAGCTGGTGGAAGAGAGCTATCCATCGTTGATTTCAATTGCTGGTGCTCTGCATGGGTTGAATCACTATTTGATTTTTTTCGCTCCCGTAGAATGCAACTACGACGACGATTCCAACGTGTATCGACGCATTTATGTGCTGGTGAAGAAGCTGTCCGATTGGGATGATGCCGTTAGAGAGCGACAAGCTTTCAGAAGTAAATTATCGTTTTGTCTAGATTATCAACTATTTTGGGTTAATTTACCGCTTTTTACAGATGCTTTGCGAATAATAGAAAACCATGGTTTCCTGTTTTCATATTATCTTTACAATGACTATCAGTATTGGCAAAAAATTCTGACCACTAAATGGATTCGATCAACTATCGAAGATCGCAAAGTGGGCATATACGCTCTCTATTCGTTTCATTACCAAGTTTCGCAAGAATTATTACGTCGAGATAAATTAAGTGTCGACGGGAGCAGCTCAACCAGTTTGCCTGATAATCGGGAGGCACGCATTGCTGTGTTAAATCATTTTATGAAATACTTCAAAAGTGTACTTGTTGCCGCGGACTCGAAGCCCTTCGAGGTACGCATTGCGATACGGGGATTCGGTGCGATGGCTGAACCATGCGGTAAAATGATGTCGGATGAGTACATGAACGAGTTGCTGCTGCTGGTGATGCAAAGAACCGAGTCAGCGTATATGGCAGATGACAAATCAAGAGATTCGTTAGAGCATTTACCCGATTTTGTCCAGGCACTATCCGACATAATGGGCCATGTAAGCGAGCTGTCAGGTGTTCAGTTGGCTTCGTTGCAGAATATTGTTATTGGTTTGATTAAAGATTTCCATTTTTTGAGCACGTCGCATCATGAGCTTATTGTTAGTTCTTTAATGAAAACATTCGATAATTTGAGTAAACTAGGAGGTATGGTTTTGGAGAGTTTGCTCGATAAAGTTGTCATGAGAGGCATAATTTGGAGTTGTTCTCATATGCTGGTGGTTGATGCCGATCAGAACAGAGCAACAGAAGAAAAGTCCGACTGGAAAGATTATGTCACCTATAAGCATTACGTTCCCCTCTGGAAGGGATTATTATCGCAAGGCGCCAATCGGTTGCTGGATAGAAGAGAACTTGTTAAAATTGTCCATACGCACGTGATTAAGAAATTGTTTGCTATTCTGGACAAACTGGATTTGAGCACTAGAAAGCGTACTGTAAAGGATGAAACCGGCGAAATGCAGGAGCTGTTTTTCTGTGATCCTAATATTGATCTAGTCCCTGTGAAACCTAAGGATTTTCATATATTCTTTAATTTAGTGGACTTGTATCAGGATTTATTACGTTATAATACGAATGTTAACGAGTACTTCGAAGAGTGGATACCGATTTATTTCGACTATATGGTGAAAAAGTCAGTTAAGCATCCCTTGGTTAGTGGTTTTGTAAAGCTGATAGATTTGGGACTGTTGATAGCAGACGGTTTGGAGCACTTTAAGGTAAGACACTGAATGAAATTTATAGTTTTCAGCTTAGCTTATACCGACCCTGACATACAGTTAACGAGAAATTAGCCCTCATCATGTATTCATGACTACCCTGATTGCTTTGAGTGTGTTGGTAAATAGGTCTTAATGGCTCTTTAGTTGCAATTTTTTAAATGTAGTACAGTAGATTCGCTAGGATAAATGTTTATTTGTCTCACATTATCGCTAATCTTTAATATGCAACTCAGTTCCATCGACAAAAATGCTTTTCTGATGAAAAAACTGCTTATGAGCACATGCCCTTCAACATCATCTCAGCATAAAACATAAAGCATAAAACACACACACAACACTAGCCTCATCGCGTATCGCATTTTCCTTGCATATTTTAAACAAAACCGGCCCTTCACTTCACTTGAAAAGCAGTAGTTGGAAACATTTAATTGTAGCACATCCATATCTGGCTCACTTTCTGTCAATATATCTCCGCAGCTGGCAAAAATTTACAAAATATAAAAGCACACGAGCAGCTAATCTACATTTGCGCATGCAAAAGACACTCTGCATGCACTATGAAAAATATGTATGTACAACTGGCGTAAAAACTTGCGCAGTTTTCATCCACCGAACTTTTCACCAAAAATTTGCATTTTAACGACTTTTACTCATATAAGCCATTCCATATAAAAATCTGGCAGGTTTTATTTACTTTATTCTTAAACATAAGACGAAATGCATGCCGACTGCAAACCAGATGATTCCAAAATCATTCCGGTAAATGAGCGGATCGATTTTTCAGCGTGCATCTATTTCATGCGGCAGGGGGATTCTTGTATTCTTTCTTTTGTCTCTTGCTCGTAGTAACACAGTGGTGCCATACAAAATGCTAAGATTGTGGCTTTTTCGACATGTAGTAAAGAAATCTAACGGAAGATATGGCAACATTACGTTGGGTAAAGAATACAGGCGAATTTTGTGTTAAGCTCTCGCGTGACTTTAGCTGAAATGTTCATCATATGTTATACAATACTCCCGTTTTTTAATAACATTTCTCGTCAAACTGCATGTACACACACAATGCGTTTGGTTATTTGTCGCTTACAGTTTCTATTCTATTCGCAAAACAATACAAATATAAAATGATGATATCTTAATGATCACTAATTTCACCTTAAAAGGGTACAAGCACTTGTAGTCTATTTTAATTGCGAGAACGACTAACGCTCCTTTTATCGTTTGCAGGTTAATCGTTCGTCCGGCAAAGCCGCTACAACCAACCTGTTAGTGTGCTACATGGAACTGCAAATCGCCAAGGCTCGTCATTCTACCGGGGAACTACAGCTGACTTGCTTGCGGTTTGTTCTGGGTGCGCCAATTACGCTCCTGGAATGTTTTCTCGACGATACCAGCGAACTGATTGAGGTCCTGCAAATCGCGTTCAAGCTTGGTAAGGGCATGCTCGCTTTGGCTAATGCTGCCCTGAGCTGCACGAAACGCGTTGTCGCACATGATTCTCCCATTTCGAAGGCTGGTCGTGAAAAGGTTCTCACACGCATTCTGCCCCTACTGGATAGCTATCTGCAAACTCGTGACGCTATTCAGGACGCGGGAATCGTCAACAGTCGGCTGGCTAAATTTCAAAAGAAGCGCAGTGTAAATTTAACTCGGAGTAAAATCGAAAAAATCAAATTACAACATGCGTTGAATAGTTCCGAAACCGAGTTGGTCAAATTTCAGCGTCGTGTTTTGCTATTTCTTGGCGAGCTGGAACCCAACTTGTGCACGAAAATGATACTGCAAGATGTGGAAACTGAGGGTGGTTGTAAGGAGGAAACCGACAGACCGTTGGTACTGTGGGACTTGGACTCGAATTGTAACATATCGTTGCAGTTGCTAAGCAGAGTGGGCGTTCGGCCAATCATCAAGCTGGATACGATAATTGCGCGAGTCTGCACGCTTGCCGTGAGTTCAAGCGATCGGAAAACCAAAATGGCAGCTTGTGAGTTGCTTCATGCTTTGATTTTGTACGTTATTGGTATCCAGCACCAGGATAGGATGATTAAGCTTTGGTAATTTTTTGACAAATTTGTTAGGAAGATGTAATTTTGAAATTTTCCTCTATTTACAGGACCGAGCTGTGCTCCCACATGTTACAGCTTGGTACCGATTCGGACCTACCCGTGTGTCAAATGTTCGAACCATTGATATTTCAGGTCATACATTACCTAACGCAGCCGTCCAAAATCAATCTGAAGGGAACGGAAGTGTTGGCTAACCGACTAATGGAATCAATATCGCACCCAACGGATACGAGCGTGCGCGATCTGGCAGCTCGCTGTATTCGCGAATTTCTTGTTTGGAGCATCAAACAGACTCCAGCCGGCCAGCAGAGTAGCGTTTCTTCATCGGCTGCCATTAACTTGAAAGTAATCCTAGAGAAGCTGAGAACCTTCAGCTTGGATTCGAATCCGAATCGTAGGCAGGGAGCAGCCCTTGCGTTTAATAATATTTATCGTGTCCTACGTGAAGAGGAAAGTCACATAGATCGGAGCTGGTTCGAGTTGTTTTACGTGTTTTGTGTTAATTTCATGATTACTGAAGATTTCGATAGTTCAACGACCAACTTGGAGCAGGTATCAGCCACCATCGATCATCTGGTGCGGGTGCTTATCGTGAGAAAGGATATTTTCAACCGATCGAGCGACACAAGGGTGATTCCTAACACATTTCGTGGTGGTTTACTGAAGGACTTGGTTGTGTGGTTGCTAGGACAGTGTAGTTCTCGCGAGATGAACTACCGACATAAGTGTATGGAGGTGTTTCTGAAGCTAGCGCCGGCTGTAGAAGGGTGCCAGTCGGGTGCAGATTTCATCGGAAAGTTTATCAGTGACGCAGCCGTTTTGGATATATGTGATCACGTGGGTGTGATACATGGCATTCGAGCGGCTCCCAACTTAGAATTTAGCGCTGCGGGGCATCTACCTTTGAGTGCGAATATCTACCTTTGGTTGGAATATTTAGGATCAACACTGGATATGTACTATTGGGTGTTGAAGAATTCTTTGCTGCAAAATTCGGAGCTATTCTTGGCAAGGTCTAACCTTTTTGTTACGGTGAAGTTCTTTTTGGTGACTGTAATGAAAGCATCGATGTGGGACCTGATGACGATGCTTCGTCCGGGTATTAAAGACGATAGTAGTGTGAGCATCGAGTTTCGCGTTAGTGCCGATAAAATTGTTAGATATAGTGTGCAAAAGTGCACTATAACGGTTAGGATTGTCGATCTACTAAGCCTGGCGCTCCCCCAGAGGTACTGTCGAAGCATTCCGACAACATTTTGGGAATCGGAGGAAGTGGTGAAGTTTGTGGCAGATTTAGTGTTTGCGCCTCAGAAGCTAGGGTTTGATTTCGAATCGTGTCAGGAAACGATCGTAAAGTTGCCCAAGAAAGTCGAGGAACTACTGCGCAGGCTGGAGCAGTTTGAGCATGTGCAGTTCATGGAAAGGTTCCATCAGAGAGTGTCGAAAAAGTTTATTCCCACAATAAGGGATATTTCCGATCGTTTGAGTGATCTGATGAAGGCGGACACTATCGGACTGGAAGACAATAATTTAGTCAAGGGTCTTTTATTGATCGCAAAGCGTTACTGCTGGCATAAGGAACATTTCAATAAAACACACACTATGTACTTGGATTTGATGCCGGAACAAATACTACACACTATTTTTGCTGGGCTAAAAGAAGACCATTTTGATTTCCTTGTTCAGGCAAGGCTAACTCCGTCGGTAAAAAGGTTTTGCACAAATTTATTACGTATCGTGTTCAATTTAAAATCAGCTAAATTGATGGATTTGCTCGTATCATTGATGTCCACCGACAACTATATGCGTTTATTCGCAGAGAACAAAGAATCTACAATCCAGCATGGCGAGTACTTCGGAAATCTTTTTGGAGAGGTTATTTATGATTTTATTGTGCAGCAACTGCCCGAGAGCTTGGAAAGATTATGGCAAATTTTGAGTCAGGAGAACTGTTCAACCGTGCTTCGATTGTTATGCAATTTTCTCGAACATGTTTATCAAAAGAAGCGATCGGATGTCGATATCCTGAAGGTAGTGACCGAACAAATTTTAGCTGCTTGGGAAGTAATTAATACGAAAGCTTTCCTTGAGGAAAAAAAGTTTGCTTCTACCGATTTACGACTAATTGAGTTGATGTCGAACGTGGCCATGGCCAGTCCAATTCCTCTCAGTCAAATTGCACGTAAAGCTGCTGGGCTTCAGCAATGGCTGCTAGCTTTAATAGAGAATCCGCAGCACAGCTTAGATTTGAAGTCAAAAGCCTTATTTCTGATTCCAACCATCGTCGGCGAATCGGATTTTGACTCCCCAACGGTTCTGGACGCCCTGCAGAAGTTACAGGACGCACATTTCCCTTTGCGTTCGACGGAATTCGCCTCGGGGAGCGTTGAAAGGATTAGTTTCGAAAGCTGCATCGTTGCGCTGTTGGATGCGATGGTGGTATCAAAATCACCGGTTCTTTTGAAGGCTGTCATCAACGCTACAGCCGCGGATCCGGAACATGTAGCCGAACACAAAATCCGACCGGCAATTGAAGAATATATAAAAATCCAAAATAGTCATCAACAGTGTTACAACTTAAAGCAAATTTTGGCTAAGTTTTGTGATGAATCGCTCGATCCAAGCATTCGAATTACGGTTTTCAGACGATTCTTGGTAACCGCAGTACGGGCTAGCACCGTTGAAACCATATTGGCTTTCTACAAACTGAATATCAAAAAGATTTACGAAATGATTCGCAGCAACTACGGACAGGTCGGTTCCGGATGGGAAGCTGAACAAGCGCTGGTTAATCGGTTCGGTGGTTTTCTACTGATCGAACTGTACGTCGCTGTACTGCCTCGCGACTTGATAATGAACGATGAAGGCACGGTAGCCAAATATTTATACGCAGAAAGCGAAAAAACCCCGGGAAAAAAACTCATCACCGATCTCACGAAAAAAGCGTACGATGCGCGCTCGGATGTTTTCCTAACACCGGACTCACCGTCTGCCGAACTCTTTCGAAAGTACCAATGCGCTGCCTATCGAGCGCTAGCCGCCATCATCAGCAACACGAAGGACGACCTACAACTGTACAACGTTCTGCTGTTCCGTGAAACCCACGAAAAGAATGAGTTCATTTGGAGAAAGCTGATCAACTGTTCCGATGATATGCTGTACAACTGCTGCAGTCAGGAACTGGAAGATTACCCAAAAATTAAAGACAAAATTGTTTCGATTCGACGGATCACCTCTGGGGCGGAAAAACCTGTCAACCGTTTCAAGTACATTCAAATGACGAGTGTTTTCGAATCCTCACTAAGTCAGGATGTTACTAAGCTGGATTTGAACTTTTCGGTGGTGAGAACAACGCAGGAAGCGGTTGCTCGAGAAGTCGATGAGCTGAGCTTGTTGCAGTTGAAGAAACGGACTACCGTTTCACTTGAACAGTCGAAGATAAATGATCACGAGGTAATGGCTACGCTCTGTGCCGTTATCCAGCACATGCACGAGAACAAGATCACCCCTACTGAAGGGGAACGGATTGCACCGCCACCTTGGATTAAGTTTCTAGCCGCCTCTTTGCGTGATCAACAGCAACATAGGAATGTGAGGATATTCCTAGTGAAGGCTATCGATAACTGTCGTCAGTGGCTGAAACCGTACGCGTCCACCCTGATACCACCGTTGATGCAGGTGATCGTAGACGAGTGCATTGCTTCGCAGCTCAACACCTTTTTGACGGACTTGATTGCGCTGATACTAGAGTGGAGCGACGCATATGAACCGAGCAGCCTGGATGAAATCAGCCTAGCGTCGGGATTAGTGAAATTTCTAATGAGAAATTGTTTTCACAACAGGAAGGAAGTTTTTCGTTTGAATTTGGAGTTGGTCAAGCATCTGATAGAACGTTGGAAGGCTGTAATTAGTGTGCCAGTTCAGCTGCTTTATGACATGATTGGTCCGACACAGGATCCAGAATCTATGCAGAACCTGTGCGGTTTACAGCTGAATGCAATCGTTATGGCAAACGGGCTTGTTCCGTGGACCGAAACATCAAAGTTTGATTTTATAAGAGCGATTTTTCGGTGCCTAGATTCGGAGAAAACAGCAGTCTACCGACCGGCTTCCGAACTGTTGGGCATGTGCTTGGCCAACCTTTACCCAGCTGGAGAACAGAGCGAGGACGAACGGTATCAGAACGAATTCCTGGTCAAACTGACGTCAATGCGAAAGAAACAGGAGAAAAAGTTTACAGACATAATCTATGGAATTCACAAAGCCTTTCCAGCGATTGTTGATTCTTTTCTGATCGTTGTTTCGCATGGCATTCCAGGCGCCGCCGGCGCTTCGAAGAAAATTCTTCTCGAACTGTTGCTTTCCCGTGTTGAAACATTCCGAGAACAAGTGTATCGTGAGTTGATCTCTCTAGATTTAAAAAGTATGTTGATCGATCGTCAGTATCAGCTGCTGGCATTACATCTGATAAATAAGTCTCTAACACTAATGTCAACGCAACATGTCGAAGACATGCTTGATCCCGTCCTAGCGTTGAATAGCAGCGATCGCTCAGAAGTTCGTGACATAGTTTACGAAGTGTTAATTTTCATTCACGAAAACCGCCGCCAAGAATTGTCGCAAAATACTGCGCAAAAGCTTAAGAAAGCCCTTCTGGTTGGAATGAACGACGCTGACCATGCGATTCAGAGTCGCATCTTCGACTTTTGGACCGACGAATCGCGCTTCCCGGTGGAGATAGACGCACGGTTCCTGGCGGTACTGGCCAATCTCTATGACCCCACACAGGAGGCCAACTACTTAGGCTATGCAACACAAATCCTTATCGATTCCGCTGTGAAAAACCCGGAATCCAAACGGCGCATATTCCAACACGAATATGAAACGGATGTAAAGTTACGAGAATACTCCATCGACACACGCTGGCGGCAGCGAAACTCCTTCGCAACGGCGCCTCTGTTTGTTGAATCGCAACAGCGGTTCTTCACATCGGCGGATGGTTCGCAAATGGAACGGCTGATTAAGGCAACACAATTCGGCGCCGAAGGTAACGTGTTCGAGCCGACTGTGGATCCTTCGGTTATGAGTCAACCAACAACGAACTTCACCATTCCCACTCAAAACTCGCTACTTTTCGAAGTTAACGCACCGATTTTAGATCGCAGATCGCGTCGGGCGGCTCCTTCGCCAGCTGCTGCATCCACCAGCGGCAGTTCAAAATCCTATCACAATCTCCGCAGGCGTATTCTTAAGGACAAAGAACGCACAGCGCGCGATCAAGCTCTACAAGCTATCGAGCGTCACAGTTACGAGATAGTCCGAAAAGTAGAGAGCCAAAAAATGAAACAAGGCGAGGTAGTTCTGTACCGTCGCTACAGAATTGGAGATTTTCCCGATCTGCTAATCAATAGTCTTGCACTGCTGCTACCCCTGCAAGCTCTGTGTCGACGTGATCCGGCCCTTGCACGACAGGTATTTGTGGCTATCTTTTCCGGAATTCTAGAAGAATGGGAACAAAACGAACATCCGCTAAACGACGCGATACTAATCATTAGTCAATCCATCCAGAGTATTCTTTCGGAAACTAAAAGCTGCGATCCGAATTTGTTCGGGGCACTGATCGAGCTGGCGATGAAACGTCCAAAGGTCTTCGACCTTACCGCAGATACTGTGACTGCCGTTGCCTGCGGAGCAAACATGATGACCATGGGAGTGCTGTATTTGGAAAATAAGCTGCACGAATATGACTTCCCGGAGGGATCTATCGTGTCCCGTTCGTCATCCGTTTCGCTGGAGGCACTTCATTGGATCAAACTAGCCGAACTGTGCCATGCGCTGAACGAATATGACATCCTAGCGGATATTTTCTCGGACAAAATGGATAGTGACCCTCGCCTAAAGGAGTCCATCGAGCTAGAAAGTAATGGAAATTTTTACAAAGCTCGAGAACTGTACCATCACATGATACGCGACAATCAAAATCGTATTGCGGAGCAGAATTTCTGCTATCAATCGTACTTCAATTGCTACGCGCAGATGGGTATGTGGGAGGAGTTGATTGTCGTTTTGGAACAGCAAACAGAGGGTAACACCGAAGAACTGTGGACCGACGAATGGAACATGGAGAATATTCTGCCGAAGTACTTCCACGCCAATACGAGGCTCAACTTGGTCGGTGATGAGAGCGGGAAAGACTTTATTACGCTGCTGGAGAGCTGGATGCTCAATCCGGAACGGGCGGAGTATATAAAATTGAATTTTGGCGAAGAGATAACCATGCTGCAGCTCGCCAGCCGTGAGTATTCCCGTGCGAAATTGTATTCCGATCAAGTGTTGCGTCATTTTCTGCGAGAATGGAGCTATCTGGACACCCTATCCGATAAGCTGAGAGTTCGAAAACTGCTGGATATACGTATTATATCGGAGATACATGCATACAGTGACTTGTTAAGTAAAACTTTACAGGAAGTTAGTTTGAAAAAGCTGGTCACCAACTGGCAAAACTCATTTCCTGCTCGTTCCGATTCGCTAATTGTTTGGGATGCTCTGCTGGCTTACCGTAAATTTGCAAGGATTCAGTTAGAAACCCGACTGGAATCAACGGTTGATGATAGTTTGCTGGAAAATGACTTCGCAAAACAGCTGACGGGGGCGATTTTCGAAACGGAACTTCATTTGTTGGACGCTGCCTTTGAGCAGAATAATTTCCGCTTTGCCAGAAAGATCATAAAACGGTTGGAGATGTTGGCGGATGAGCAGAATGAAACCGGATATCGTTGGAGGATTGCTCAGCTTAAGATGAGAAGAATATGCGAAATGGAATTTGGTGACGATTTGATGGCAACAGCGCAAAAGTTGGGGAAAAATTGGCAGCGACTCAGAACTGTTGTTGAAGATGAAGGCTTGTCGCAGTATTCTGAAGTGAAGATCGAGAGATTGCGGGAACTGTATTGGATGTCGGAAACGATGAAAAATATTACGCACGAGCATTCTGAGCTAGATGTTAATTGTATCAGAAGATCGTTGCCCTTAATTGGGGAAGGTAATTTCGATTTTTTTACGTAATTACGTAGCATTTAGATATTTCTTCTAACCTCGCATATTTAGGATCACTGGAAAATGAATTAAATAAATATTCATTGGAATGCTTGCAAAGTGCAGTCAGCGTTGCAAATGAGGTTTATTTGAACAGCAGCTCAGCTCAGTCTAGGGAGTGTGCAGTTTTGGCGGACTGTTACCTCAAACTTGCACAGTTTTGCTACGACGGACTTGAACAGGAACCCGTAGGAGAGGTAAGTACTTGAAGAGTGTGTATTAAGATAACAAATTATATTTTTTATTATAAATAAAATCATCTGACTTGGATAATGTGTACGTCGAACGCCTAATATAGCGATGAAAGTTCGCTTAGCTAGTAATGAGCTACCAGCATGGTAGCACAGTAAATGCAAAAGATACAGCTAAATTGTATTCCGCTTAATTGTAGATAACTATAGTTTTACAAATGTCCCATATATAGGGTCAGGTGGGACAAGACGGGTCACTAGGGCTGTCCTGCACTCAGTGCACCTATTTTGATTATTAAAATGTAACATCTCTGCCAAGCAAAATTCGTAAATGTTATGCATGGGGCATTTATAGAGACAATTATTATACATAAGATTACTGAACTAAGTATTGCTCTATCTTAAGTATTATTTACGGCGTACTCTCACTTCACACTGAGTGGTGCGCAGAGAGCGCTATTAGTGCTCCGCCCAGTGTAAACTGGGCCGTTCGGTTGCTCAAAGTTCGGTAAAACTTTACCAAACTTTTTAAGTGTGCAGCACCGCTCAGCGATTCGAACATACGACGACTAGCTTGTTAGACCAACTTGATACCTCGAAGCTACCTAGACGGCCCAATACCGATTATCTAGAATTAAAGACTAGAAGCGTGGAGCGTATCAAAAGTGGGATAGGGATGGTAAAAAGCGGCTTAATATTTGCCGAGTAAAGTATTTGGAAACTCCATACATAGGTTCGGGATGAGTAAAGTACGCTGGCAGGAATAAATCGACTGCGGCGGGGGTACTGGAGTCACCATGAAATTCGCGTTAATGAATCCTAGCGTCTCGTGGTGAACAGACAACACTGCTCCTGGAATCAATTTATGATGAGGCTGGGACCAAGTGGATGGGAAAGGAAACCAGCTTTGGCCTTTTTCAGATGAAGCCCAAAAGTTTTTTGTGCTGTCTTCGAATTCTTCAAACCATTTGAATTTCAAAGTAAACCCCCGCAAGATTTACAACCCCACAATATTCCAGAGTTAATTATTATAGAATCGAAACACAGGAGAAACAGATCCACCATTCCTCGAATAAATCACTATTTACAAACAGGTTTATCTTTCCTTTCAGACCTGCGACCGTGAGCGCCAATTGATCTCGTCCCTTTTGGCAGCGATGGAGCACGGATCACGACCTGCTCGGCAGCTGTTTCCTTGTTTGCTGCAGCTGCCGTACTTGCAGGACGGTTCACTGCAGCAATCGTTCAGCGAAGCCAGTGCATCGGTACCGGAGTGGATGTTCCTGCCTTGGATTCCACAGATTCTCTCGCACGTTAATTTTGCCGAGGAATCTTTTCTCGGCGAACTTCTGCTGCGCATTGCCACCAGCTACCCGATGGCTCTGTACTATTCGGCAAAATTGGCATACAGTAATTTTTGTAAACAGAAACCTGACCGCTCTCCAAGTGGATTCGCTCGCGAATTGATGCAACTGTTGAATATACCGAAATTGGATCGCTTCACCGAAGAGCTATGCCAAATCGTGGTTCCTAGTATGAAAGTATGGAAGATTGCCAACGATATGCTTATTAAACTGTCCATGGCGACTGATATATCGAGCACAGAAGAATTTCGTGCCTTAGTTACGGATATGATGCAAAATATATTCCATGAGGCCCCACAGAATCTTGGCCGAGAGCACCAGAAGGTTCAGCCTCTCAAAGCGGAGTGGCTGAAGTTATTGGATTATGATTGCACAAATCAGAAAAATGATATTCGCAAGCAGCTGGATAATATACGTAAGGAAGCTGAAAAATTGGTCCCCAAACATAGTTCACTGCAGTTGAGTAGGTTTTCTCCATGGCTGGCCGAGTACCATTTTAATGATAGAGAAGAAATGCTGGAACTTCCGGGACAGTACAACGTGGATCACAAGCCAAATGTTGTGAATCACGTGAGAATCGTTAAGATTTGTCACGAACTAGAGATGTACAAGACGCTTCGAAAACCGATACGAATAAGAATTATGGGAAGCGATGGGAAAGGGTATGATTTTCTTGTTAAATACGGCGAAGATTTGCGCCAGGATCAGCGCATTCAACAGCTGCTCGGTACGATATCTAAGCAGTTATCCTGGGATCAGCATTGCAAGGAGCACCAACTGTCCGTTAGGACATATGAAGTTATACCCATTAGGGATGATTTTGGCATTATCGGTTGGATACCGAACACTTCCTCGCTGAAGAGTGTTGCCGTACGAGCAATGGTACGCTTCAATCCGGGAGGAGATGTGTCTAACGAAATCAATCGGGATTATGGGCATTTTCTCACGCAAATTTCTGGTGTTCCAATGGATCGTATGGCGGTTGTTTACGGAATGGTTGCTGCTGCAAGCACTCCGGAAAAGGTAAACAACAGGGTTGATCTTCTGTCACATGTTCTCCCTAAATATTTTACCAAATTTATCGTTATAGATCATGCTGAAATTCAATGAGCTTCGTTCAAAAATCAAGGAAGATACTTTGAAGCGTGCCCTATTTGAGATGGCCGTTTCTCCGGAATCGTTCTATAATTTACGTGGCAACTTTGCGAAAAGTTTAATGGCGATGAATATCTCTTGCTGGATTCTCGGAATCGGTGATAGACACACTTCGAATTTACTGATCGATCGCAGTAACGGAAGGCTGGCTGGTGTGGATTTCGGTATTGCATTCGGAGCCGGGACGCGAGACCAAGCGGTTCCGGAGATGGTTCCCTTTCGATTGACACCGCAGTTCGTTAACGTGATGGAACCGATGCGAACATCCGGTTTGATGCACAAATGTCTAGTTTACAGTCTGGCTTGCTTGAGGAACTCGAAAAAACTGCTGAGATCGGTACTGGAAGTGTTTGTACGAGAACCGACATTGGACTGGTTAGAAGCCGCTCGGCGGCGTTTCAACCAGGATGACGCAAAGAATGTGCTCAGTTGGGATCCACAAACACGCATAAACATTGCCATAAGAAAACTGAACGGGGCCAATCCGAAGGTATTGATAGCGGAAGAACTTCGATTTGGACAGGTCGCATTCAATCGGGATTATTTGAATGGCTACCTGAAGTTGCTGGAGCTGGATAAGCTGCCCATGGCGGAAAGTAATTTAACGGTTGAACAGCAAGTCCAGGTTCTAATACAAGCAGCCACGAGTAGATCAGTATTAGGAATCGCTTACGGTGGGTGGTTTCCATGGTTCTAGTTGAAGCAAATTATAACATGTAGTGTTTTGTTGAAAAGTAAAGTCTTGTTATTATAATTGCATATTTGCGAGTTTTTGTTTTACAAAACTTAATAGTCATTGTAAGCCCGTGTTACCGAGCAAAAATTGGTGGTAATTCAGCGACTGTTAAATAGCCTGTATGCCCAGCGATACTATTCGGAGCACTTGAAGTGATATATTTTTTCATTTCCTTCGGCGTTTTTGTTTCTTTGTCCGACTCTGTTTTCTAAAAATGAAATAAAAATAACAATAATAAAAACAATTGATGAATAATTCGAATCGTTACCTTATGTTTTACGAACTCCAAATCCATGACAGGAACGTTTTTCACTCTGACAACTTCCTCAAGCTGCAGCACTTCCAGATTGACTATATCGACAAACCCGTGCTGCTCCAGCGCTTCACAAACGCGTCCAGATTGCTCGATGCACGGGGAAAATGAACATAGTCGACCACCTTGCTCCTTCAGCGCTTTGACAGCGTGTGGTATGGCAAGCTGAGGAGCCGGCAGGTCCAGAAAAACCGCGTCCGCCTTTCCGTTCAGCTCCTCACCGAAACCATTTTCACAAACATCTCGATGTGTGACCTACGTTTTTAATGAATTGTAGTTAAAATAATTTAAAATGTATATTGCAACAATTTACCTTCACAAAGTCGCCCAATCCGTGAGACTGGAACTCGTCTTGCGCTTTTTGAACTCGCTCTTCGTGGAAATCGAACGTATACAAAAAGCCGTGTGGCCGAATTGCACGCAGAAAATAGTGCGATAGCGAACCGGATCCGGTTCCTGACTCTACCACAACACTACCGGGTTTGATTTCCAGCTGATACAAAATCATGCTGATATCTGGAGTGTACAAAATTTGCGTTCGATGCGGCAGCGTTTGTGTCCACAGTTCCGGATTTGGCTGCAAGACGTGAGCCCAACCCTTGGTAAGATCAACCTGTAAGCGAGGTAGTACTAAAGAATTATTCATAATCATAATTATTTGGATAAACACACCTTCGAACCATACGGTACGCCGATAATGTCCTTCACTTTCAAGGCACCGAAATTTGTCTGGAACACATTGTCTATTAGTTCGCCTTTTTTGTTTTTAATTTGCGGAACTGCTTCAATTGCGTACACATTTGTCACTGTAAGATATAATATAACGGTATCTCCTTCGTCGATGGTAGTTTTCGGTTGTGAAAAACTCATATTTGCGTCGTAAAAGATTTTTATTTAAAGGTTTTAAAACAATCGCCGGCCAATCCACGCAGTACTTGGTAACTTTACCTGTGATTTGTTTACAAACTTGAAACGCCACAATTTAATGTGTGAGAGAGAATCTGACAGTCTGTTCATTATGAGAGAAAAAGAGAGTAACATTAATTTTCTCGAGGTTGTTCCGTTTTCCATACCAAAACTGAGAACAGACACACGTTTCAAGCAAGCACGTGGCGTGGAGACGATGCAGTGGTTACAGTTGAAGGCGGTAGAAATTTGAAAGCAAAATTGATGAAATTGTTAAAAAATTTGATAGATTTGAACTTACAATTAGTATGAATTTGGACTTAAATTATGTTAATTTAGATTTAAAGCTTGAACTTAAATTAAACTGGAAATTCAACTTTGAATTGAACTCAAAATTGGACTTACAATTCGCCGCCATCCAAATTCCAAAAAATCCGCTAAGAGCTATCCGTCCGGTGCAACTAAGTTTTTGACAACCTGCGGTAAGACGTAGTCCTACGGCAATAAAAATATTATTGTTAGAAACACTCTATAACAGCAAACTTTTTTGCGGAAACAAACTGATATTCCAGCATATTTTTGTAAGGGAAATATTTTGTGTTGCCAAAAACGGATACTTTTGTTGCCAAAATCGAGGCATGCCAAAATTGAACCATGCCAAATTCGAAATCCTACTGTACACGTTTCACTATAATATGGTTACTATATATTATATTATCATCTGTAACTAGCGGATAGAGCAAACAAACAGCAATGCGGAAACTCCGATAGTGTTAAAATTTTTGAGATCAAATTGTACTCATTGAGAGAAAAATACAAATTTAGTTTTCAGATCAAAAATAAAAGTATTTAGCAGCACTGCCGCAAAAAACTAATATTTTTGTCGGATTCCTCAGATGATTTCCCATGAAAATGTTGAACAAAGTTTTTTTTTCTAAATTTAATATTTACGAAGATATAAGCAAAAGAAAATAAGCGAATTTGACGAAAATGATGCTTGTTCTAATAAAAGCCCGGTTCCCAAAAATCGAGGGAAAGTCCGATCGGCACCAAACTTGGGATTTTTGCTTCTTGACTCAAAACGAACAATCTGGCCCAGTTTGGTGAAAATCCGAGAAGGTCAATTACAGGTGACTCGGACACTTGACGTGGAATGACCAATTTACATTACACTCAACCCCCGCTAATATGAAAAACAGCTCGTTCAGATTGGGCGAGTTCATTTTTAATCTGAATATTTGGTAACTCAAAAGGGGAATCTCATTGTCAAACTTTGACAACCAGTTTAAAATTTCGAATATGGCTGCCTTGGCCAGAATGCCAGTGTCGCTGTTTTTCTATAGGACTCATTGTGGTAAACATGATGCTAACAATCTGTATCAAGTCTGTGAATCGGGAACTTCATTGTCAAAGTTGCTCATTGTTATTTATCTGTTCATTATCTGTGCGCTGGTTGGTGTTGTCATCAGTGGATTCTCCGCTGTGTTTTTATGCAAGTGAAATGGTTTTAAATGCTCTTTTTCTTTTCGTCCGGATGAATAGAATCCCACAACTGCGCCCTTTTGCACCGATTTTTTCAGAAATTTGAAGCAAGCGAAGTTTTTAATCACATTACTTGGTAGCCATTTGAAATTTTAAACTGGTTGTCAAAGTTTGACAATGAGATTCCCCTTTTGATGACTCTCAGGCACACACACATTTGCATATATAATGTAAATACATTATCTGAACATGTGTGATGCTTACCACGCGCACTGCAGCGACACTGACATTCTATATATATTGATTATACTGTATTTTAATATACAAATTTTCCTCACAGTAAAATGTAGAACAACTCCCCCCTTTGTTTAGCCTAATAAAATAAAGCGGGTAGCATTTAAATATTCGCCATCAGTACAAACCATTTCCCCGAATACCATTTTACGGAACACCAATTCTCGGTTGACCATAACGCGGAATATAGAGTTTCGCAGAATACCATTTCGCGAAAAACCTTACACGGGATGTACCATTTCACGGAAAATCTTTTCGTGGAAAGTATAATTTCGTAGGGGTGACCCAACTGAAGGAAAGTAATAGAGGTCAGTAGAACTAGGGAAATAAATAAACCTAGATAGAGGTGATCTCTACGGGGGGCTGCCCCCCCGCAGTGGCCGGCGCTTCCGACGGCAGGTCGCCGGCAATACTCGCCGCCTGTGTCCGTCTCGCCCTGACGCACTTGTTATTGACTAATGTTTTATTAAGTTGTCTAAAATTTCTCGAGTTCGATTAGTTTTCGAGTTACGCGAAAATTTCTGTTTTATTTGTATGAGAGTCCTTATCCCCCTACCACAGGGGTGAGGGGTCTTAAACCATCATAAAAAAAATCCTGCCTACAGAACCCCCCACATGCCAAATTTGGTTCCATTTGATTGATTAGTTCTCGAGTTATGCAGAAATTTTCAGAAATTCCATTTTTTAGGAGCCCCCCCCCCCTCCTAAAATGGGGAGGGGTCCTAATTCACCATAGAAAAAATTCTTGACTCCACAAAACTTCACATGCCAAATTTGGTTCCATTTGCTTGATTAGTTTTCGAGTTAAGAGGAAATTTGTATTTCATTTGTATGGAAGCCCCCCTCTTAAACGGAGAGGACTCATAATTCCCCTTCTAAATAGGGGAGGGGTCTCAATTCACCATAGATAAAAAACTTGTCTCCAAAAACACCCACATGCCAATTTATGTTCCATTTCCTTGATTAGTTCTCGAGTTATGCAGAAATTTGTATTTCATTTGTATAGGAGCCCCCCCCCTCTTAGTGAGGGGAGGAGTCTCTAACCATCATAAGAACCTTCCCTGGCCCCAAAAACCTCTACATGCAAATTTTCATGCCGATTGGTTCAGTAGTTTTCGATTCTATAAGGAACATCCCGACTAACAGACAGACAGACAGACAGAAATCCATTTTTATAGGTATAGATTAAATCGGTAGCACCCTGACCAAACAGCTTTTTTGCTGCTATTATGAAGTATACCGCAGTTCAACACCAAAATCATTTTTTATGCGAGGCCATATTGCCATATTCTAGTAGCTCGCAAACAAAAATTTATCAAAGTAAAGTTGACCAAACTCGTGTTTTAGTCTTTTGACCTTGAAATGCGGTCAGGCATATATTAATATTTTTTGAAACGAAAACATTCAAAAATGTGTGGTTAACATTCACGTCTCTCACGCTGAGGACCCGGGTTCAAATCCCCACCACGCAGAAGTCACGAATGACCTAAGCTGTTAAAGTGACTATGAAACAAATTAAAATTAAATATTGCTGCTTTCAGCAGAGCGTGATACGACTACTTGAGCTTATGACCTGATTCTTATAGCGGTTATGAAAACCTTCTGAAAAGTGGGCCACTTAGTCAGAAGGCAGTTTTAGAGCGGTCATCAGAAAGTTCTGGTGGAGCTCATAGTTTTACTAGCGGTTTTATGAAATTAGTCATGAAAACCACTATACGAACGTAATAAAACTTGGAATTGTTACTTGGGATGCCCTGGGACATAAATCATGGTTATTGTTCAGCCCCCGTTCAATAGGCTGAAAATTCCCTCACGTATCCTAGATAATTTAATGAAATGTGAAATTTTTAATAGTAAAGAAGGAAGCGATAAACACAACCTTAAAGATTAAATAAACCCTGCTTCACCGTTGTCACCACTATTGATAGAAGTTACGAATTGAAACGAAACTTCAGTTTAAGTTTGATTATTTCACCAAGGCTTGAAGACTTTTTATTGTAGGTGATGCTATTGAATCTCAATTATCGTAAATGGTTCCCTTCTTTTAGACCATTTTATGTGTTCGATCTTAGTTTAGAATAGCTTGCAATTATGAAAAACACTGAAATTAAGTCTCACATTTCGCTTTTTGTGTACTTGAGTCATTGAATTACAAAATATCTATTATTAAACAACCTATTAAGTGCTGTAGTGCAATCTAGTTCAATAGGAGTCACTTCAGAACTGAATGATGAAGGTCAGTCCTTTGATCGAAATGATCTGGTACCTATGTATGCCCCACTCTACGGAGGATGCATGAATCTGTAAGTTATGCTTACGGCCTTGCACCCTAGAAAATCCAGCTTCTGCTCGACGGCAGCCAGTGACCGCACATGAATAGAGTTATCATACATAGCGTTAATTATATGGAATTATTGTTCTGCAAACGGTCAATTTTAGCCTGTGGTTGATTTATATCGACAGCATGGTCTAATGTCAGTAGACTATAAGCAGGCTTGATATTGCTCTTCTAAACTGGAATATTACCCGTTTACGATGGTCTCAATGTACAATCTTCAATTCAGTCCTGATGCATGTAATTAGTATCACTACGTTTTGCTCGTGTTGATGTGCAGTGCTTTGGAAGAGGTTAATTCGCTTTTCAGTGGTTTAAATTTTTCATCATCTTAACCAATATTTAATGGCAGAGCTAGTTTCTTTGAATATATTGCTGTTCTATATTCTCGAGCGCCATTAAATGTTAATGGAATTGCTTAAGACCCTAAATCCGTTTTGTGCTTGAACTGAGTCTTAGATTGCGCCAGGTCTTACGGCGCGAACAACGAAGTAACGGCATGCTCCAAAGGAAGAAACCAACCGGCCTGATATGGTGTAAACGTTATTGATAGTAACACATTTTGGAGCATTTTTCCAGCCGCGAATCCATTTCGGCTACACCTGAAGGGAAGCTGATTGCTCGTTCCGTCCTTGTCCTGTGCGGCGCGGTTCGGCCGCATCCAGCTGTGTGTAGCTGCTGTGGAATCGTACACCCCGCGGAACGTGAGAAATTTCCAACGTAATTACACCAGTTCGAACTGATAAGGCCGTAAATTTTCTTTCCGCTTTTGGCCCGCTCCGAGTTGGTTTGGCGGCAAATCGAACACGCTGCTGGCCGCTGGCTGGGGAAGCCCCGGTCTGGCGAAGATTGAGGTAATCCTGATGCTGGCGCGCGGCCCAGGAGGCAGCACATGGAGGCAAAACAGCCACGAACCCGGTGAACAGGACAGGACGGGCGGATTCTTTCCGTAGAAGCCAAGACGAACGGAAAACAAATATATTTTTCTGGAGCGTTTTCCGCTCGGCTCTGGGCATCACATTATGTTGCACTATCAAAATTTCACGCCAATTCATCATGTTTGTAATAAGAAAATTATAATGATTAACCGCCAGTGCTTGAACCAGATTGGAGTTGCATATTTCATTTCTGTTCCTGGCTACGCGGTGCAAACGTGTTTCAGATGATTTACAAAGTATATGAAGCGGAGGTGATTTGGAAAATATATAACACCTCACCGCTGTTCGTCATTGCACTAAAGCCATCAGCTGGCTGGACTTTTCAACCTGCAGAAAGTATGCAGGCCGAGAGGATATCGGTTAGTAGAATCTAGCTCGGCGAGAACGGTACAGTCTGACTTGCGCATGTTTTACAACCTTACTTATTTCGTGGTTCAAGTTTCATACCGTAATACAGGCTGTTAAAGCTCTTTTCGTTATAAGTACACAACCATTTAAGCGTGATAGATTTGTCATTTCTTGAGTCTTCCTCAATAATTTAATTATATTTTGCAACTTTTGGATTACCTTCCATGTCGGCGATCTTGATCCACTTAGAATGTGTGTAATAACATGGAAAGGAAACATTATTACAAAATTTATTGCCTAAAGCAAGTACTTAGGGTATATTTAAAGCGCGCGCAACATAGATTCCAATTTATTAGGCCTCTCGCCATTTCACATTCGTGTGATGTAGTCCGCGTTATGGAACTCACTTGGCTTGGCAACGTCCAATTATTGAGGGTGGTAGCAACTTAGGTTAAAATTAAATTTTACGAAATTCTGTGGATTATAAAAAGAGTTTGGAATGCAGATAATTTTCCTAAAGTTTTTTAAGATTTTCAAACTTATATTATACAATAGTTTTCCGACCAACGGTTGAATGTCGCCCTGGAACGTACACGGTACGTCAATTCATTGTAAAATATTCGCCACTCGGCGCAACGCGAGATACGCCGGGCCCAACGCTTGGGATGTTCAACAGAAATGGGAAAAATATTAAAGATTTTTGATAATAAAACACCTTGCGTTAAGCAATTCCCGGGCTTAGTTACCCCCCTGCTGCTGCTGCTATCCCTTTCACGTAAATAGCCTGCCAGCACCATCCATCCTCTGACACCTGGACCGGTCGTAAAACCGAACTGGGAAGTTTGGCTGACCGTAAGCTTCTATACACTCCAGGTTCGAGGCACATTGAGTGAAAATAATCACAAGCTTTCGAAATAGGGGGAAGATTATAAATTTCCTCCGTAAACGATCTGCACATTGTCCCTTGCTCCAGCAGCGGTCGTCGCTGTGGTTTCAATGCCGCCTGGGCCTTCGACTCCCGCGGCCAACCGCGACGGCCTGGTCAAGGTCTTGTAAACAAGCTCGTCTTGTAACCGACTCGGATTCTCCTTTGCGCTTTTAACAGCTATATCGGTAATCACTATATTTTACCGGGTGTGATTTTTATACAGGCACCTCAATGGGTACAAAAAAAAATGACTAAAGACATGCTGAGCCCGAGTGGGAGGGGAAAAGTCGAAATATATTTATATTTAATAACGCTTTATTTATTGGTTTATAATCAGATTGTTTAAATATTGTGTGCAGCTCATAAATTTGATTCAGGATCTCAGTGCAATAAATGATTTTCGCGCTTTTAGTGGTGAATTACCGCCTGTTTTGTGATTTGGAATTGAGCCTTGCAGCCATGCATTGATGTCATGCAAACTAATTCGTATGTGACTTATCCTCTATTCTTCATATTCTGACAACTTTCCTGGCACTTTCGTCTCGATACTGACAAGTCAGCTTCAGTTCGAGTAATCTCGTACAATTGGGCTTCTCTAGTCTGTGATGCCTGGTGGAGTACTTAAAAAGATCTAATTTTCTCGTTCGTCACTCTCGGGACGTGAGAAGCTGTCGCAATTCCTGATTTTTGCGATATGTACAATGGGGATCACTCCAACCTCCAAGTACTACCTGCAGCTCACATTTCATATGGCATCGAGTGCTTCGTATGTCGGCATATGTGTCTCGATCGGAGCGTCCAGCTGTGGGCAGACTCTACTTTGAGTGGGCCTTGAATGCGTCGTTGAATCTCTTTACTCATGCTGTTGTAGGTGTTGACCAGAAAATTCAATCATAAGAACTAATCAAACATTTCAAGTTCATGGCGGTCAATAGTCACTGTCTGTGGGAGGCGAACGATACTTTCTCTTGAGTCTCTACTTATAAAATATTTGGTTTTCGACTAATTCGTTTTAGCCCCGGCCCATTTTGGTCTATCGTAGTTTACCGCCGTTTGGCTGGTAAACGGCTGGGTAATGCGTACCATCGGTGCCCTGCGCACTGAGCATAAAAAGACCCCACAGTGGTCCACAGCCTCTTACCCAGCAACTCCCACCCCTACCTCCTCGTGGTACCAGTCGGGATACGAGCAACCTTGGTGGAGATCGGGTAACCAACCCCGGTGGAACCCAAGGTCGTATGCTGACAGGGGAGGAGGGCTCCTTCGAGCTACGCTGACCCTCCGGCGATACTGTGGGGTTAGTTGCGGTTTTTGCAAGCCTAAACCACTAAAAAATCAAAGCGGACTCCGTAACCCTACTAGCACGGTTGTTACAAAGCAGTTGTGGTTACCGAATTATGACTAATTTCAGTCGTAATTCGGTTGCTTCAACTAAATAAACCTAAAGTGTGCTACTTGGGAAGTAATAATAACTCTAATCGGAACAATAGGCAAAGACCCAGGCTACGAAAACGGATTAACGATTGGAAATTAGGAACATGGAACTGTCGGTCTCTAAATTTCCTCGGAAGTACCCACGTGCTTTCTAAAGAAGTGAAGAGCCGCAAGTTCGACATCGTAGCGCTGCAGGAGGTATGCTGAAAAGGAACGATGGTATGTACGTATAAAGATGGTCATACCGTCTACCAGAGCTGCGGCAATATACATGAGCTGGGCACAGCTTTTATAGTGATGGGCGAGATGCAGAAGCGGGTGATCGGGTGGTGGCCGATCAGCCCCCAAATGTACTGATTAAGAATCAAGGGCCGATTCTTTAGAATTAGTATAATTAACGTGCACAGCCCTCACCTCGGAAGTACCGAAGATGACAAAGACAAATTTTACGCGCAGCTGGAGCGTGAATACGACCGCTGCCCAAGACATGATGTCAAAGTTGTCATCGAGGATTGTAATGCTCAGCTTGGTCAGGAAAAGGAATTCAAACCGGTGATTGGACGGTTCAATGCACACCGACAAACGAACGAAAACGGCCTAAGACTTGTCGACTTCGCCGCCTTTAAGAACATGGCTATACGTAGTACCTTCTTCCAGTATAACCTCTACCATCGGTACACCTAGAGATCACCCAACCAGACAGAATCAGAAATCGACCACGTTCTGGTAGATGGTCGGTACTTTTCAGACATTATCGACATCAGAACCTATCCGGGCGCTAACATCGATTCGGATCACTCCCTAGTGATGGTAAGGGTACGTCAAAAACTATCTGTTGTGAACAACTTACGATATTGGCGCCCGCCACGGTATAATCTAGCGTGACTGAAGCAACCGGATGTCGCCGAAAGCTACGCGTTATCTATCGAAACCGCGTTGCCGGAATAGGGTCAGCTGGATGAAGCCCCTCTTGAGGACTGTTGGAATGCCGTGAAAACAGCCATTAACAGCGTAGCGGAGGCCGTGCTAGGCCGTGTGGTACCGAATCGACGTAACGAATAGTTTGACGAAGCATGCCAGCAGATATTGGCTGAGAAGAACGCACCGCGTACAAATGTTGCGCGAGCCACCCGTCAGAATGTGGAGCGATACAAACAGAAGCGGTAACAGCATACCCGACTCTTCAAGGAGAAGAAGCGCCACCAAGAGGAGAAGGAGTGTGAAGAACTCGAGCAGCTGTACCGCTTTCACGACACTCGACAGTTCTATCAGACTCAACGAATCTCGCAAAGGCTTCATATCGCGGGCCGAAATGTGCAGAGATAAAGATGGAGGTATCTTGACTGACGACCGTGCGGTGATCAAAAGGTGGAAGCAGCACTACGATTTTTTTTTGTCGGAAGATTTGACCACTGTGACCATTATTTTGATCTATTGTAGTAAGCACTACGATGAACACCTGAATGGCGTACAGGCGGAAGACCATGATAGCGGAGGAAGTGACCACATTGGTGTAGCAAGCAACGAAGATGTGCCCCCCTATCGATAAGGGAAGTTAAAGAAGCTATCCAGCGGCTGAAGAACAACAAAGCAGCGGGAAAGGATGGCATTGGAGCGGAACTTATTAAAAAATAGAATATCTAATATGCAACATGGGTTTTTTAAGGGCCGCTCAACTAATACAAATCTAATTGAGTTTGTTAGTTATTCGCTGAATGCAATGGTTGTCCAGGGAGCTATGTAAAAGAATTATATACTGATTTCAGCAAAGCATTTGATCGCGTTGATATACCCATGCTATTATTCAAATTACAAAAAATAGGAATCCAATCAAATCTGCTTAAATGGGTCGAATCTTATCTGACTAATCGTCAGCAAATAGTCCAATTTGAAGGGAAAAATTTAAACCCTCTAGAAGTAACCTCTGGAGTTCCCCAAGGCTCACATTTAGGCCCTCTTTGGTTTATTTTATTTGTGAACGATATCTCTTTCTTGCTGATAAATGTTAGGGTATTAATATATGCCGATGATATGAAGCTCTTTTTAGAAATAACAAATGAGGAGGACGTAGAGTATTCCAGCTCGAAATACAAGTTTTCTATATTTGGTGTAACAAAATTCCTCTTCAACATAACACTACACGATAAAAACACTACCTATATCTTGCATATGTGAGTCAATATTAGAATACTGTAGCATAGTCTAGTCACCATTTTCATTAATACACTAGGAACGAATAGAATCAGTACAAAAACAATTCGTGTTGTTTGCTTTGCGTAAACTAAATTGGTCAAGCTTTCCTCTCCCCTCTTATAAAGCCCGCTGCTTGCTTATAAATATACAGACACTAAAATAGCGACGTGAGTTCGCCAAAGTGTCATTTGTAAACGATATTCTTTCCCACCGTATAGATTCTATTGGAATTCTATCTAAACTCAGCTTTTATGAACCGAACCGTCAATTGCGGAGCCGAAATATATTTAGCACAAGTCACTGTCGCACAAACTATGCCAAATTCGGGCCTTTAAATCAGATGATGATTGCCTATAACTAACATTGCGAAAATATTCACTTTACTATGTCTAAATCAAAATTAAAACAATACTTTAATCCTACGCGTTAAATGCAAAAAATGTAAGCAATATTAAGTAATTAAAAAGTTACACTGTTCAGTTTTCTTTGTAGATTGTATTGTAGTAATAGTACTAATATAATATAACAACTAATGTAAAAAGTCTACTATGATTAGACGACTAAATAAATAAATAAATATTTTCGCCACGATAAGAACTGACGGCGATGATAGGTTCGAACCGAGTCGATTTGCGATGCGATCTGTTGTGACGATCCCAGATGTTCTGAAACGTGAGGTTATGGCGGAAGTAGGTACTTCGTATGGTCATAGAAATCCCTCTACAGTTGAATCTTTACTATCAACGCACCGGTCTTGTGTACAGTTGGGCAGAACGGATTCCCCAAAACGTAAACCTTGGGAAGTATCGGTGTGATTGTTCCATCACCATTGCAAACACATATTCTATGCTTCAAGTCCACAAGTGGACCCCCCTCACGTACTAATCTAATCACCAATTCAGGCCCGCTTGTAGCGTACAACTCTGGGCAATAGCTCTATCGACATCGGATGCGATACGGGGATGCAACGGCTTCAGTATCATAATAGCGTGGACGCCTCCTCCGCAGTCGAGCCATTTCTGCCACCAAATCGCAGTCGTGCCTGTGGGTGCACGGAACGAGGACTCTGTGCAGTTGTGCTGACTGGTCTGAGGCCGTTGGTTTTGGTGGGCGACTAATACGCTTGGGCGGTAGAGTGGGGAAATCGTCGCACGAACCATAAGGGTCGGATTCTGCTTCAAGCTCTGGCAAAGCTCAACGTAGATCTGGCCTACGTTGGCACCACAAGTACCTTTAGCAGGAATGGTGCGGAGTCTATCATCGACGTGACTTTCGGCAGTCCTGGTCCTATAGGAGACTGGAGGGTAGACAATGGCTACACGGTCAGATAACGAGGCGGCAGGCGGCGAGTAGAGCCGACACTCCAACCACCCGTGGATGGAAGATATGATACTTCGATCTTGATGTATTTGTGGAAGCGATCCGAAGAGAGTGCGAGAATCGCGGTATGCCCGATCCGAACGCTGTTCATTTGGTTGAGGCACTGTCGCGAGCGTGTGACGCTACCATGCGTAGGAAAGGTCGACTTAGGTATGGGAGGTCACCGGCTTACTGGTGGACAGCTGAAATTGTGGAATTCCGCGGAGCGTGCTTTCGTGCGAGGAGAATTATGCTAAAAGCTCGTTCGGACGAAGCCAGGGCTGAATGTCGAGTAGTACTTGTTGCTTAAGAGTGGGATAATAGCTAGTAAAAGAGCCGGCTTTGAAAGGTTATGTGCTAGTGGCAATGCGAACCCGTGTGGTGATGCCTACAGGGTCGTAATGGCATAGACCAAGGGCGTGATGGCGCCCGCAGAGCAATCCCCAGAGATGCTGGAGTGGATCATCGAGGGCTTCTTTCCGCGCCACGATCCAAGGCCCTGGCCCCAGGCCGCTGAGTCGTCCCACGGCCGACGTTCCAGTATCTCAGATCATAGCGTAGGATGGTCGGCCTTCCAGCCGAGCATCCAAAGTAACGTGGGCGGTTTAGAGATCGGGGAGGAAGTGACGGTTACGAACGAGGAACTCATTGAGATCGCCAAATCCCTAAAGGCGAGCAAGCCCCGGGGCCAGACGGAATCCCGAATATGGCCATTAAAACGGCTATTCTAGAGGATCCCGAATTATTCGGGGCAGTAATGAGTAGCTGGCCACCTCCCGGACAGATGTAAGCGACAGAATCTTGTCTTATTGCCGAAGCCAGGAAAACCTCCGGGTATCCCCTCGTCATGTAGGCGATCTGTCTGTTCGATACTGCCGGCAAGGTGCTGGAGAGGGTTATCCTTAACAGACTCGTACAGTACACGGAGGGTACAAACGGTCTGTCAAGGAACCAATTCGGTTAACGAAAAGGCAAATCTACAGTTGATGCCATCTTGTTTGTCACTAAGACAGCTGAGGTGGCAATCCAGCGCAAGAGGACAGGTATCCGCTATTGCGCAGCTGGGACTCCATAGCCAACTCGCTTCGGAACGTCCAAGTGTCGGTGTCGCTGTACAGGATTCTGGAAAATTATTTCCAGAATCGTATGCTATGCTACAACACGGAGGAGGGTCAGAAGTGCGTTCCAATCACCGCAGGGGTTCCGCAAGGTTCCATACTGGGCCCGGTGTTGTAGAACGTCATGTATGACGAGGTGTTGAGGCTAAAGTTCCCGGTAGGAGTGGTGATTGTCGGCTTTGTGGACGACCAGATCGTTATCTAGAACCAATTCTGACTAGCTGCAAGAAGACTTCCACAGCTATTTCGGCATTGTCTCGTATGATGTCTAATAGCTCTGCGGTATATGGCAGCAAGCGAAGGCTATTAGCCAGCGTGGTCCAATACTAAAAGCTATCTAGCCAAGCTGGAAAGCACCTATCGTCTCATGTGCTTGAGAGTGGCGAGTGCGTATCACAGAGTTTCACATGACGCGATCTGCATCTTAGCGGGTATGATGGCTATTGGCATCATCATCAGCGAGGAGTGCTTCAATCAACGTGGAGCTAGAGGCATACGGAGTCCCCCGTGTGTCCCGAATGCGTCGATGTCGAGGAAACTGCAGAACATGCTTTCTTCATATGTCCTCGTTTCGCGGGCGCGAGAAGCAACATGATGGCAGTGAGCGGACAGGACACTACTCCGGATAACAAAAGATGTGTTCTAGCTCGGATGTCTGGAGAGCGGTCAATGCGGCTGCTACCCAGATTGTACTTGATCTACAAAACCGCTGGAGAGCCGTTCAACGGTGAATAAACAGCCTAACTACCATAGTCCAGTAGTTATCTAAGAGGGTGCGTTAAGTACAATAGCCCCTCCCTGAAGTAATACCGATAAGGTGGAGCCAGGGGGGGTTGAGGCTGGAGACTCGACTTTTAGTGGGTCTGGTTCCTCACGCCCCATTAGGGTGTTCGGGATACCTAACCCCACTCCCTGAGTTGTCTTCTCAGGTGTCTGATAGTACCGTTTCTTCTAAGGTGCTCAGCAGAGTTTCCTACTCGTAAAAAAGTGCAACAACTCTTATAACAATTCTTTAGATGACACAGCATGCGTTTTCAGCACTGTGCTTGATGCGTAAGTGAACTCTTCCAATACTGTATTGAATTACTACCAGAACGTATGTGGAGTTCTAACCAAAATCGATGATTTCTTTATTACTACAAGAGAGTCGCACTTCGATATAATCGTTTTGATGGAAGCCTGACTTAATGAAAAGACTCACTCACAATTTCTGTCCTAAGACGTGATAGTAATTGGCAGAATAGCAAAAAAATCTCATAGCAGAACTGGGTTCTCCTACGAGCTAAGGTGCTCCATTGACTACTCTTCGATTTATGAAACACTCGAGCAACTATGGGAAAAAGTTATAATGGCCAATCGTAAAGACCAATGTAATGTCACACTCTACTGAATTGCTTTAAATAGTTTCAGGTTGTATTATACAGAAGATAATATAAATTTATGTAATTACTCCCAGTACTTTCACGTAATTTTTTTCGAATAGTGTCCTATTAAGATTTTGATAATTAAAGTTTGAGAATTTAGTCAACTGTATTATCTATACATAAATATCTTAAAAGACAAAAAAAATGTTGCAGTAGAAGGGCAAGTCCCACCGCTAGGTGCATTAATTCCGCATATTGATGAACGCATTACAAACTCCTAATGATCCATCTTATCGTTCAATTTACTCACAGGAAAACTGTTCTCTTTTTCAAAAGCTGATAAATCACACGTACTTACGGTGTGCATCAACCTAGGCTGGGTGATGATAAGCACAAGACGGATTCAATTAGTCATTCGCGTAAGTATATTTGCAGAAACCGCAAGCGACTCTAAAGCAGAGCAGAACAAACCGACATAATCGCATGTTACCTTGGTCAGTAAAATGAGCCCCCATTTGTAACCGGAGTCAGACTGTAATTAGCAACCCATTTGCGTGTGCATCCTCGTGCTGTAATTCATAAATCAGCACTAATTCCCACTGGCAGTTTGCATCCACCGAAACGCAACGGCTTTGTTTTGGTTTTACGGGAAAATGAAATTTATCCTACAAAATTTATCCAGAGTACAGCCAAAAAATGATTCAACAATTAATCAGCGCTCTTTTCGCGCCTGTCAGCTTGTTTTAGCGCTCGCTTCTTTTGAGAGTTGGAAACTGATACAAATTATGACGAAAACTGCAGCAACGATTCGATTTAATGCCGCGCTCCAGTTACTTCATGTTTTTGGTGACCCAAATTAACCGTACGCAGACAGTTGCACTTTTTTCTCACAGATTTTTAAGATGCTATTTTATACGTATGAGAATTTTCAGCATTATTATCATTATTTGTAACCGAACAGGTGGATATCTGTATGACTTTATGCATTATTCCTGCCATTGTGTGCAGCAAAGCAGAAAACAGATAAAGCACCCGAATATTGATTGATCTCTGCTAGTTCTCCGAGATAATAAAGTTACCCAGTTCGCATTCCCCAATAAAGTTTCCTCGCGGCTCACCGCTGTTCTCATTGATGGCCACCGCTGAGCATCATTGAAACTGTAGAGGCAATAAACCTGGGTTAGGATCACGTTTATCGTAATACCTGTATTGGCTCCCGCGCTCGCATCCCGATATCGGGCGTTCAGATAAAACATTTTCGATCCAGAGGGTACATATAATCTCGACATGCCGGGGCAGATTTCAACGTCATCATTATCGGTCATTATCAGTAACGATCTAGCTTCCAGTGTTTCGCGTAATTTTGTCCGTTCCCATAGGTTGCAAGGCCAGATCATACCGGCGCGCCGGATGGTTGATGCAGTTAAGTAGTCGCCAGTTTGTCCAGCTGGTCGAAATGAAACTATGTTTTTGTTTTTGAACAATAAGCGAAAAGCCGTTGCGCCCATTACGCAATCGCACGTATAGAGCTCACTTAAAAGTAGGTTGAAAATGGGTATTTTGGTTTCTGAATTGCAATTTCATTACGCAAGCATTTTTCTGGTATGTCTACTTATAGCTTTGCTAACCAGTCTATGGGTCATTCCACGTGAAGCGACCGAGAAAAAGTTCAAACATGTAATTGACCTTCCCGGATTTGAAACAGATTTGTCAGACTTTTCATTGCAGGTTCAGCAAGACCCAAACTTAGGATTTTGGTGTCGGTTGTACCTCCTCTCGATAAATGGGAGCACCGCCTTTTTTGAAGAACCGTATTTGTCAGGTTCATCGTCAAACGAGACACACCCATCCCGCTTCATCAACACCTGACCTGGTCGTACAGCTTGCGAGATCAGATTCTGACCATTGTTTGTTGGTTGAGGCTTCAGTTGCGTTGCCTAGTGGGTCGGTAATACAAGTTCAATAAGATTCTGCGCTATTTGGTGTCCCCAAGATATAGCGGGGCCAAGATATAGCCTTAGCGGGGGCCAGTCTGGCCAACAGCATACGACGGCGCTGTCCAGAGGTACAGTAATTTGGAGCAAGCACCCCCGATTAATTATGAATAATTAAGAGTAAAGTGAGATTTCATTATAGCAGTGAATCTTTATGCAAAGAAAAAGTGCTATCGTAAAAACAGGTACAGTTATAATAAAGTTTTTCTTAACAGTGTTGCCTGTTGAGAAAACTGTTTTATAACAAGCGTGTTACTAACGTAGTTCGAATGTAGATTTTTTGTTTGATTCCTATACAGAGTTAACAACGAGCTAACAAATAGCAACTTGCATGCATTGTTTATGTTTTGAACTTGGAAAAGAAATAGTAAATTCGTGTTGCTACTTCCAAATTGGAAGTTCCTGTATAGCGCAACTTGCAGCACAAAACAAAATAAACATTTGTCCTAGTAGACAGCAATTACAAGTACCTAAGTTTGCATTTGCACGATGTTCTTTTCCAGAAAAATTTGAAACTTGAGAAAAAATCCACGTGCCTTCAGAAGGCAACTCAGAGATTACTTCTTCTTTCTCCCGTAGCTTATAGTCATAGAGACGAGATGATTCGTGATATATTACGTACCGCCATCCGAGATGAGATTGTGCCACGGGGCACAGAGGGGCCGGGCCGGACAAAAATGCTAAAATCGATTTTCGAATTTTATTGTTCTCATATTTTTTCTTAAATGTACTATCATTGAATATATATATGCCAAATTTTTAAGTAAATCGAGTAAAAACTAAAGCTTGTAGAATTTTTTGAAGATACCAAAGTCAGTGAAATTTGTTGAAATTCGCAATGCGAAAACTTTACACCCTGTGATATTCAATTCGTTTTAGTTAGTTTAAAATATTGAACACCAGTCTATGCAAAGATGTGTTTTGATAGGAAATTTTCTTGGAAATCCAATGGAATTTTTAGATTTCACAAAACATCATTGTTATAAAAGTTACAATATGAAATACACGTTATTATTTGATTTTTAAACATTGTTTCGGTCTGTAGGACGCCATCTACTTAGGAGTGCATACTAGTGCATCGACCGCTTATATTTCATTTTGCAGGAAATTTTGTCTAGTTTTCAAAAATCATAGTGGCATCTTGCGCCGTTCTGCGCCATGGTCTCAAATTTGATGAATTCTGAACAGGGTTGGCACGATCACTTTGACTCAATTCATATTCATTTGACACTACCGTCCCAATTAAGCAAAATTTGAAGAAGTTGTGTATGTCGCATTTGTAGAGCTAGTTATTATCTACAATTTTGCTGAATAAAGCAGGGTTGTATCTTTTGTATTCACTGTGCTACAATGCTGCTGCCCCGTTGGTAGTCAAGTGAACGCTCATTTGGTTACCAACGGGGTAGCAACCATATGGTACCTTAAATACAAAAGATACAGCCTAGCTTTATTCAGCAAATTTGAAGATAATAACTAGCTCTACAAATGCCACATACATA
Source organism: Sabethes cyaneus (assembly GCF_943734655.1). Taxonomy (NCBI): domain Eukaryota; kingdom Metazoa; phylum Arthropoda; class Insecta; order Diptera; family Culicidae; genus Sabethes; species Sabethes cyaneus. Next base: position 60,555,688 of record NC_071355.1, read on the forward strand.
ACTTTTTCAGATTCTGCTTGATTGAGACGGTACTGTCAAATGAATGTGAATTGAATCAAAATGATTGTGCCATGCATGATTTTTTATTATTTCTTTATCATCTTAAATATCTGAAATCGAACGAAATCTTTCTCTGATTCATATGTCGATTCCATATTAGGTCATTACTTTTGTTATCCATCAATATCTTTCAAATTGCTTCAAAATTTCGAGGATAGCAAGAAACTCTATAAGCAAAAAAAAAAAACAGTTTTAATCTATTTCAAAACATACGTGAATATGAAATAATACTTCAAATTTAAACACAGCTATGTATTGGAAACATGAGCTTGCCCAGTTTATTTTAATTTTAGTAGTTCAGTTTGTTGCAAAACACTAAGAATACATAAAAGGCATTTGCAGAAAAATAAAGTATATGATTTACAGTATTAATATTTTTTTAATCAACCATAGACGTTCATATGATAATTTTAGAACATTTTAGATGCAAAAATCAGATTCAGCGACCCAAAATTACCCTTAGGTGGCATTTTCAGCATCTTTGGACAACTTTTTTATTTTTGTCCAGCTTTTGTATGGAGAGGATCCACTGTGCGGGGGTGAGATTGTGCCAAAAACCAAAAATGTTTATTTGTGAAAATTTATTATATCTATAGAAACTGGTGAACTAAATTCAAGATGATGATGAAAATAACATATTTATTCATAATTTAGAATGGAACACATATAATATTAGCAAACTATTTAGCCTAAGCACGGTTGCAAAGTTGGCGATCAAAAATACTCGAAAATAACGCTTGTAAAAAATGTCCCCCATAAACCAACCCAAACAAGAAATCGCATCAACTTGCTATTTTAAAGGTATATAAACTAATCATTTATAATGTATTGAAAGCTTATTATGCGTTGGATAAGTTTTGATTACGAAAATTATATTTTTCGAAACTTTGTACTTTTCGAGCTTCACGGGGGTGAGATTGTGCCAAGCCATAATGATCGATCCAATTTGTGGATTTCACATATACAACAAAAATACGTCAGTATACACCAGTACACTCACATTCTTTACTATTGAGCACAATATTTGGACAGATTAGATTGCATCATCCATTTTGGAGCAAACAGCATCATAGGTCTGCTAAATAATTTAAACTAATTTTTATTTTTTCTCAGGAAATTTCAGATGCTTTGAATAAATACTCTAATATAAGACGAATATATTATACCGTGTATAAACTGCGTTTTAAAGAGGGGGGAGGGAGGTGGGATAGGCCACATGTTCTGCGGCCGCGGGTTCTCGAACGAAGTAATGGCTGCTTTTGTTAAATGATCAAATAGGTATGCCCCCTTAGGATACACCCCTTCATATCCCCTACCCCTTGTTAACCCTAGAAACGCTACTGGTTATATAAAGGCTGTCCATTGACTGCAAACTCATATTTAGTAATTTCAGACCTCCCCGGATTATTTTCGTTCATACTTTTTGTATGATGCGTTATTTTTGGCCGACCCCCTGTCCCTAAGAGTCCACTTAGTTCATGGATGGCCCCATATGAATTACTTTATACTGATATTTATGTGTATTGTTTATAAACATGCTAATGTTCACTGTTTAGGTTTTTAGTTTAACTTTATGTTATGGGCACAATGTTACCCCGTAGAAGGGGTGAGATTGTGCCAAAGTTCATGCACTTCTAGTAAAATTTGGTTCCATTGTAACTAAACCATCTCTACGGTAGTTGTTAATTGAACAATTTAGTATATATTGACAGGCTTGAAATCAACTTAGTTCCTAAATTGTGTGTATACTGAGCTAAAGATCAAAAACATATGTTTTTTTTGGCACAATCTCGCCCCGGATGACGGTATTCTACTGTAGTCGATCTTGAGTTACTCGTTGTCCTAGCGTATGCTTGCGATCAATACTCACTGTTCGAGGGAGGTAAATGTAAAAGGTAAAAGTTTTTGGAGCGTCTTAGTAGAACACGAAACCAGAAATTAAAGAAAAGAAAAAAACTTTTTCCAAATTAAATTCTACTATTAATATTTATTCCCGACGGTGCAGGTTTTATCATTGTCATCAATTCGAAAACAGACACGTACGTAGCACATCACTCGCTCCAGGGTAGATATGAACTGCCGCGGCAGTTTATTCGGAAAACCATTCTAGTGCATTGCTGTTCGCGCTCGATTGTATCATATGCTGCCCTGAAATCCAGAAAAATATTAACTCCTGGCATTTCTGGAGGATTTCTTGGAGTGGGAAAATTTAATCCGTAGTAACACGAGCCCCCATAAAGCCCACCTGGTAATACCCTGCAAAATATATTACTATTGAGGATAAAGGACGTAGAAAGTAAATCTTTGAAATTATCCTGTGAATTACCATCGCTAGTGGTTCTTTGCCTTTTTGTAAAGTTCTGCCGGGAGTCGGTTCTTTCCGGTGGCTCTACCATTCTTCTTTCTGCTGACTGAATTCTCGCCGGATCTCTTCAAGATTGGGAGCCGGTATACTGTTATCGTTTGTAGGCACTCCTAGGTTAACTTTCGTTCCATCTCCTTCTGTTATATCATCATTGCGAGGCCCAATCCCTATAGACTACCTTGCGCTTCTTTGTGATAAGGTTTCCCTCCTTGTTCTTCATATAAGGCTTCGATATGAATCTTTTACGAGCCAGGTTAATCTTCTCATAAAAGCTTCGCGACTTATTAGCCCAGAATAGTTGTTCTAGTTCTTCACGATTTCTGGTCTCCCTTTGGCGTATTATCTCCTCAGGACCGTGGCCAGCTCATTCCATGCTCTTCGATACCAAATTTCTCCTCGTGACAATGTTTAGATAATTTTTCCAAGCACATGTTCCTCTTCATCGCTTGCTGACATAACCCTTTAAACCGGACATTTCTCGGGGTTTCGGCGCTCAATACTGCGCGGTTGCGGCCCTATTGACGACCGAGTGTATCCTGCTCTAGCCGTCTTTGACGCTCGAAGCACCAAGCTTCACAGAAGAAGGTTGAGCTTCATCCAGTACGCGCGTAGTTTGCGACATCTTGCGGGTTATCTAATTGTCGAATATTTTGCCGAGGAGGGCAGTTTCAATAGTTTTGAGCGCACATGTACTGCTACAAGGTAATGATCAGAGTGGATATCCGCTCCCCGTTGAGAACGTACGTTAATCTTGTTCGAGTAAATCCGGCCATCGGTGAGAACATGATCGATTTGGTTCAATCCTCGCTGGTTAGGTGATCTTTAAGTGGCTTTACGGAGATTTTTGCGGGAAAAGGAAATGCTTCTGATCACCAGGCCTCGGGAAGTTACAAAGTTGATGCATCGTTGGCCGTTATCGTTCGTGTTGGTGTGCAGGCTATAGGGCCCAATCACCGGTCTATGCATCGCTTCCTGCCGATCTAGGCGTACATATCCCCGATGACGATCTTGATGTCCCGTGACGAACAACTGTCGTATTTTGCCTCCTGCCTGGCTGAAATCGTCAAATGACTCGGTACGGTGCGAAAAAAGTTAGTGCTACTCGCAAGCGAACAAGATTGCCTACGATTTGGAGAAGAGAAAAAGAGATGGAGCTGGAGACTATATATACCTAATGTGCGGGAGACACGCGACGAGTGAGCTACAGGCTCTCTAAAGTGCAGGAGACATTGGTTATACTTTGGAACTCGGGTGCGGCACGTCTGAGTAGCACCCGTGTTCTGATGGGAGCAGCTTGCATGTATCTTGATGGGAGACGCAAAATAGATCCGATAACGACGTGGTGGGATAACGCTTGTAAAAAGTTGGTTCGTTCGTATTGATTGCTAATTGTGGTATGATCACTTATGTTAATTATTGAAATGTATGATAGAAGAGTCTGATGGGGTAGTTTGCCAATTGTTGCCCACCACCCAATTGTTGCCCACTTCTCGGTTTTTGAATAAACGGCCATAACTTTTACAAAATTGAACATTTTTAGATGAAACCAATTGCATTCGACGGGGAAATTTTCCTAGTTTTCTTATACTATTTCAAAATTTGCAATAGTCAGCGGACACCGGAGATATTCCGTCTATCAAATCATCTATCAAAAACTGATTTTTTAAATCGCCTGTATCCTGTCATGGAAATTTATTAATTTTCATATTGTATCCCAAAACTAGATTTCATTTCCAGTCGGTTGGTCGAAAAAGAACGGAAATCCGACGAGAAACAACCGAGATATGGCCATTTTGGTGAAACCAGTTCTAAAACTGTTGACAGTAATGTCTTGCCTTTATGATCATTTTAAAACATGACCAAAACCATTCCAATATAGATGTAAAACTTCAAAAATTTACAAGGGTTGAAAATTCTGGAGCTTGACACCCATATTGGCATGATTTCGAATATTCCCTGAAACGATCACTTCCGCCGGGGTACCTAGAACCTGCTACAGAGTTGCCATGGCAGGCTGCGGACCTGGGAATGCTTCCAGTGTCAATGGCGCATAAAGCCTTAACGTTTGATGCTCATATTGATATGGTTTGCGTCATGTCCTAAACTGGCCAGAGCAATAGATGTTACTAGTAGGGTAATGTCGTTTTCGTCGGGCCACTGTTATGGACGGGCCACCACGATTTTTTCAGTTTTAGTAACTCGTGATTACTATGTACAAGCATTGTAAAACTTCTTACTGTGACAGCTAACTTTTCACAATATTGTGAGTTTCAATCGTGTATTCAAAACACACGTACTGAATTCACTGATTGAATCAGTACAAAAAAAGTTTTCCAGGTGCAGTTAACTTTTCTTCAAGAAATGATTCATGAAATGCAATTAGCGGGATGAATATTGAAAATTTATTAAGTGTGTTGTGCTCTACACAAAGGCTGTTGAAAAATCCCGTCCAGTTAGGTGTTTGTGTAGGGTAAAGGGAAATGCTACAAAAGCGCTTATTGTACAGGTCGGGCCACTTGTGTAGTCATGGTTGGGCCACCATAATTTTAAGCACAGAAGCGCAATATTCGCTAGTGGACGTCAGTCGCGGGAAATGCGATGAAATAAAGCAAAATTAGTACAATAAAAACCTAGATTGCTGTTGATTTTTCATTGCCTGTAGACACTTCGGAAAACGCGATTGTAGTAATATTGATTTTACAAGATCACCAAAAATTTCGCAAAAGATGTTATTAAAAATAGGGTATTTATACTTATATGGGCCGTTGTTCATGAAATTCATTCTTTTGAGGTCTTTACATAGAATTTCAATACGTATTTCTTGGATTAAGAGCGGTGGCCCAACCTCTACAACGTGGCCCGAGTTTGACAACATTTTTTGTCTGCACGTAAATGCCTATAACTTTATTATTTTTCAAGCAATCAGTTCAAGATTTTCCAGAAAGATAGCTTATTCTTAGACCTTTCCAACGATCTATTTAGATTATAGTAATTCTTTTTGAAACGAAAGTTATGGGCGAATGTCAAAAGGCGGGCCCAACCACGACGACATTCCCCTACTGATTTTACGAAAATGGCCGTAACTTGGTTGTTTCTCGTAGGATTTCCGTTCTTTTTTCACCTATCGATTGGAAATAAAATCTAGTTTTGGGATAAAATATGAATATGAATAAATTTCCATAACAGAAAAAGATACAAGCGATCAAAAAAATCTGTTTTTGACAGACCCCCAGATAACCTGGAATATCTCCGGTCTCCGCTGACTATTGCGAATCTTGAAATATTTTAGAAAAACTAGAAAGATTAGTTTCATTAAAAATGTCCAATTTTGTGGAAGTTATGGCCGCTTCAATTTCATCAAAATTTTACCTGTCCCGATCATTTTGTCTAACCCCTGTATACGTTATTTAGAAGAATAATTGCATTTGATCTCATAAAGGGCGGATTTTATTCAAAAACCACCACTATTGGTATTACCTCTACTAAGGGTACGCGTACCTTACTGCGTTTATATTTGAAAAAGGAAAAATAGCGGAAAACAAAATTATATAAATTAATTTTAATTAATACACATATTTTTTCAATGCAATAATTTGTACCTGTTCTAGTAAATCATTGCTCGGTGATGATTGAAATCAAATACGTGACAAAATGGTAACAGTGCGGTACTTATAATTGGTAAATCTGTTTTTAAGGAGTTCTTCTTTATACATACTTTGCCGTGCAACAATTGGATTAAACGTGTGCAATATTAGGCAAAGGACGTTAATCAAGGGTCTGTATGTTGTTGGACAAAAACTCAAATTGCATAAGATATGCAATATTTTAGGCTATAAGAACATACCAAAAGTTTTACTGAAAGGCCATTTTGTTTACAGGACAAATTTCGATTTAAGTAACGTAATAGTTTCCCCGAGAGATAAGAAAAACTGAATGTTTATGTGTTAGGTGTGCAACAATTGGCAAATTACCCTACATATATTTTGTTCGAGTGTCGGCTGGGAGGTGCTGCTATAGAGTAGAGATCCTACTTTGCACTAGCCCCGTAATTGTCCTGTACTCTAATAACCGGCTGCGAAGTCTGTCGATAAAGAAGGGTCAACTTCTCCACAGGACGACCCATGGCTTTGCATTTGATACATATATTTATTATGTAAATCTATTATGTAAATAGCAATGTCTGTCTGTCTTTTGGTACCAGACATTGTCACATAGCACAGATAGGGTATGTTGCTGATTCGTCGCAATTGCCTATTCCCGTCCTATCCAACACAAATTATTAAAAATATCAGCGATTTTTTATGACACACAATGCAAAATTAGTTATTCCCTAATATTTTAGTTTGTTGTCTCTCATACGCGATCAATCAAAGTGAGCTGAGATCTATTTATATGCTTTTTTCATTAAAGAATTCCTAGCAGCCCAATTTCCAACGTTTTTTCGTGCGACGAAGAAGAAAATGTCAACTAATCGTTTCAATTTCCGTCATTCATAAAATGAAAATAACTCACGCATTGTTGTTATTCTGTAGCCGGGAAAACTTGCATAACCTACAGAAATTTTGCAGAATAACATTTGTCATGCTGTCCTACACAAATACATGCCCGCTAGCTTCGTAAACATTTTTGTGATTTGTAGTTCGGACGATGAAAAATTTTGATGAACGAATTTTGAAACGGTACGACGAATTAAAGATGTCAAGTCAGTTGCGTAATTTGAATCAAATGCTTTATTAATCGCTTTTTAGTGAATTCAAAGCGCACGGATCGGAAGGTAAGTGTGTTTGAGTCAAATCAGTAGCAGAGTTTTTGGGTTATTCATCAAATCCACCTAAGAAATGATGAAAATTAGAGTTCCTTACTACGACGGGAATTAGAAATAAACCCTACGTGTAGAAAACAAACTTGTATCTAAGCAGTTTGTCTATATCTTCTTTGTTGGAGCCTGAGCAAGTGTATATTGTGAGATGGTGAATATTGCGACATTTGGCCCTATTTAGACTACCCCGATTTACACCATTATCACAGTCGAATCTCGCACACGACTGCACTGAAGGAAAATGAAGTGAAAAAGAAGCGCATGAAGGAAAAAGAACTCAGACTCATAAGTTGATTAAACTAAACGCCACTCTAGTGTCAGATTAACAGTGCAAAATGCGGTATGTTTCATTAAATGATTATCACAGTAGTCTAAATAGTCATAAAAGGGGCAATAAAATTGAGAGACATGCTTTTCATTAGCTCTCGCACATAGTGAGCACTGTGTTTGAAAAACTCCTAGCAAGCACCGTGCAATGCACTGTGCTTGATGCAGCTTTTTGTTTTGCAAACTTCAACTGGAAATTAAGAGCCTCTATTTGTTAATCATAATGCAACACTTCAAGTTACTTTAAAACTTGGTCAATTAGTATCACATTTTGCATTGCGAAGATATATTTTTTATAGATTCTAAGACCAATTTTCTTCTTTATCTGATTTTTTATAGTTGCATTAACATCTTTTAATAATTGCAACTAAAATAGCGATTGCGAGTAAATTACAGTCAATCAGTTTCAAAGTAAATTGTCACCACAAAGCCCACTGCAATATGTTGCGTCCTAATCCACTAGAATTTAAATATCCAGTTCAAGGCGCTGATACTGATACTGATATTCATATTCACTGCCACGGAACTGCAAATGATATTCAGCTCTGACTTCTTTGTAACGCATTATGAATTTTTCGCAACGAATATACAGCAACATACATCAACATACATTAATAGAGTAGGGCGGGGCATAAGTGCGATGTTTGAAGTTGTTATCAATTTTCGTGAGATATAAAGAAGGACAACAACATAATATATTTTATAATGATGCAGTAACTCAATGTCTTCACATTCAACTAAAAATCATCTGCGGTAACAGTGTTTTGCAAAATAAATTTTTCTTTCTTCTGATCAAGTGCAGATTCGCACTTTTGCCCCGCTGCCACGGGGCAAAAGTTCGAAGCTAGAATCCAAGAAGTTAGCCCAGTACTAGCTAACAAAACCATATTATCTTCAATCTGCGTTATGTTTCGGTAAGGAATATTCTCAATTTACACCTTTTTTATTTTGCGCTGGTGTATTGCAGCCTCCGTTAGATCGAAACTTTTCCAAACCTTTGCTTTTTGTTTCATCAGCAGAAACACATTGTTTTTCTTCGGCCAACATCTGTAGAGCACACAGTTTTCTGCAGATCTTTTATTTCTAGTATCTGTATTATAGTGCCTAAAGCTGTATATAATTAGCTATACATTTTTGCCTCGTCTGTGAATCGCACTTTTGCCCCGTCCCTGAATCGCACTTTTGCCCCGTCCTTGAATCGCACTTTTACCCCGCTAGGTGCTTGACGGGGTTAGATTAAATTACGGAAAAGTGGAATATATTTTGTAAATTCTTTTCGCCGTATTTTCAAAACAGATATGTGAGTGATGTAAAACGCTGCTACAAATTTTCAACAAGTAATATCCTCGTATTTGCCGTATAACGAAAAATTACATCAAAACCGCCCTAAATAATATTTGCACGTAACTCAGCAACTATGCTTCGAAAGCAAACAAAGTTTACGTTAAATTCAAGCTATCAAAGTAGTCACCCATCCATGCCGTTGTAGAAAATTTACTCGGAATCTGCACCGATAAATCATTGAATCGCACTTTTACCCGCATCGCACTTTTACCCCTCCTTACTCTATACATCAAAACTCAGCGGTTTGGTTTCTCAATGAACTTTTATCTGAATAATATTCATATTTGTTCTGGAAAAGAGAGGTTTAATATTACATTGACTCAAAATCTAGCTGAGTTTCGAGTGAGTGATTTTTTTCAGTACTGATTCGCTCAGAGTGGACCAAATGACCAAAAGGACCAAGGCGACAGGAAAGAAGACTAACTTTTTTCGTACTTGAATATATTATTTTACTTTAGGTAATATCCGTAAAGGTTTTAAATTTTAAATTTTTATTTGCGGATAAAGCAATGTTTATTTGTTTATTTGAGAAGGGAAAAGCCCGCTGGAGTGGAACAGCTTTGACCTTCCTTCTCCAGTAGGCACAAATACATTGATTATATGTCCAGAATATAGTATACAAAATTTTCTTTCTGATAAAGTGTCCATTTCAATTTCAATGTGGATACAAGTCTACTGGGTACCATTTTAAAATTTTAGAAGATAGCAAAATAATTTAAAAAGGTTACTACATAATTTAAAGGACCAGTGAACGACTAATTTGTGGCAGTACTTGATTTTTGATTTTATGGAAAAAGAGTGATATGAAGCAAGCTCCAGTTCCCCACCGTAATTAATAAAGAGACGTTGTTTCCAAATTTGCTTCTTTCAAGCGTATACTTTGTGACATACTACTTTGTAGCTTTTCGCTCGGTGAAGAACGAAGGAGACATAAATTAGGAACAGCAGAGGAAAAATCTACGATAATGTCCACTTTGAGAAGCGAGCAAAACTGAACATGGCACGCGATCGCCCTGCCCGGCGCAGAACGACTGGAGTAGAATCTCCCAACTTGTACAAAGTCATTTGTACATTCTGATCGGAACAGTTTTGACTCGGTGCGGCCTGGACAGGGAGACGCCTCCCTTCATTGCAGGCCGGGGTGGTTGTCTGCTCCGTACGAACATTCGTAGTTAAGGGTACAGGTACCATCCTACTACCAGCCACATACTAGCAGCAACCAAACCGAGGGTAGCGACAGAATTCCTGGACGGCCAGGCTGGGCGAAAATTGTGCTGCATTAACCGAAATCTCATAATTTTCATCTTTCCACTCTGCGTTCACTGAACAAATTTCACGATCCCTTTCGACGACGACGACGACGACGACGGGACGACAGCGATGGGATTCATAAGACAGAAGGAAGAAATTCAAAACACCGCACCATCGAATGCAAGGCTGACTGTGGAGACGCCAAGATATAGCAACTTATTGACTGCTACTTTTACTGGTGGTTTCTTACGCGAAGTGAGCCAAAGCCTGTTTTCTGCTGAGCTAAGTGTAGGCTCCAAGAGCTACCCGGTTGGCACGCGGGGAAAATGCAGAGCATAAGCGCATAATAATGTTTATCTCTAAACCACAGACCGAAATTAAGCCGAAGAGAGTTGAAAATGGTCGACGAGGTAAATCCTCTTACAGGTATGAGCCACTACCAACGTAAAGCTTTCGAGTGCTGGTATTACAATACTTTTCTGCACCGTTCCAGCGCAATCTTGGAGTACGATGCCTCACATTATGCTGGTTGTGTGCCTCAGTTCTATCACTTCTTACTTTGGGTCGACTCCGTAAGCCACAATAAGCTCACAATGAGTGCAATGATGCCTCCTTCGCCATCACGTGCTGCTCGGTAAGTTGGCTGCTCGAGCCCGGGTCCGGTCCAAATTCGCTCTGTTCCCACGATACCGGTAGATAAATGACGGAGTAAATGTTATACATGGCTGAGTGTTTATAAGTTATTTTTTCCCTGGCGGTGGAGTTAAACTGCGCCGGAGCTGTTTGCGCTCTATATTTTTCCTCATTTTGTCAATAGTTTTCCCTTCCCTCTTTCCTGAAATGTGGAGTTTCGTAGTATCAACAACAGCAGCAGCAGCTGCTGCCGCTGCTGCAGCCGGAGAGTTCAATGTTCAAATAATAATTAATAATGAACGACTGTTGGTGATTCGGTTCAGAGTTCAGCACTTTGCCTGGTGGTTAATGACTTTGGTAATAGAAGAGCAGCATATTCCTGGGGTTTGTTAGGTGTTTCACGAAGTGCAATGCTGATTTGGGAGTGCACGCTAGAATTAGTTCTGCAGCGTGTTATTTGCCGTTATGGTATACTTATTAGGTCTGTAATATTAACAAATATTGGTTTTGAACTTGGCTTTAGAGAAAGCAGTAAAGAGGTTATACAGGAGGGAGGCCTAAAAACCGATTTTCGAAGAATTTTCCTAGAGATGGGGTTTTAACACGTTTGAAAAATATTTATTTTAATAGCTGCCATAGCTAATATCCTAGATTGGTTCAACCGTACTTGAAAAATCTTATGTACTGTCTTATGGTTTAAACAAGCGTCTTTGATATTTGGGATTTTAAACGAAGTTCTCATGCTCAAAATGAAAGTTATGTTAACGAAAATTTGTTCATTGTGTACTGATAGACGGAAAGCATTAAGTAAGAATAGTTTCATTAACATAACTATTTAAGTCAGTTTGTTAGTGCCGTATTCTAATATGGATGAGCGGCGACAAGTGTGTGTATATATGTGTCGTATAGGTTTGTGATACATGACCTGAACTTCAAGGTGCAACATCGATTTCACGTCTACTCTGCCCCGTTATACCCCCGTTAAACGCCCCGTTAAGAAAAATGAAGCTTAAATATGTTATAACTTTGCAAGGAAAGGTCCTAGAATTTTGTAGTGTTCTGCAAAAACGTGTATTTTGAGTGCTTCGATAATTGCCTAGGCCATTGCATCCTTTTAAAGCGCAACTAATAAAAGTTAAATATGAAAAACTCATTTTTATTAAACTTGCCTAGAAAATGCTTTATAACTCTGTACCTAATGGAGATAAATATTTTATTTCTTCAGTAAAGTTGGTTATTTTTACATTCTCTACAACTTTTCTGAATAAACCATGTATCTCCCTCCTAACACAAAAAAATTAGCTTATTTTAACTATTATCATGGTAAGCCATGACTTTTGTAATTTTTAGGTTATATGAGGCATTCATACGAACAAATGTTCCGAATCCGAAGGCACTATGTTACCAAAATGAAAGCAAAAGCTCCTAGAAAAATAGTAACTATAGGTGACATTTGTTCAATATTACAATTGAAATTAGTAAGTATCGTTATTGGAATGGCCTACAGCCTGCGGCTGGTTCGCTTCTTTGTTTAACTCACGGTTACTCGCGCTGTTGTATTTTGTACAACGCCTGTGGAAAGTTAACTTTATCTCGTTATATCTTGGAATTGTGACAAAAAAAGGAAGTTACTGTTTCCAGCCACATTAATTAAGATTATTCAATCTGTGGATAAAGTTTCATTAGGTTTTCACCAGAAGGCATCAGTATTCGAGTTAATTCAGTTCTGTTTTAGCCAGGCTTCTGTCGTGCTCTGCAAAAAATCTCAATTCTCGGCGTTTTACTAGAGCAAAGCACAGAAGATGAATCGCTTTACTCTCTCTCTCTCAGTCGGATGTTATCTTCTCCGACGCGACGAGTGCTCTGCTGCTTTGCTCTGCCGGCGAGTGAGCATCAGTTTGGTTGCATCTTTCTTTTTCTGCCGGAGCGCTACCGAATGCATACTCTCAAGGTCATGGAGCAAATCGTTCCGTCCATATAATTGCCTTTGGGACACGGAATAATCTCGTGTCTCCAGTGTGCGAAGAAAATATTAACTCTGCTTGTCGTTGTGCTCCTTCTGCATAAGACGAGTGGTCGTAAGAGAGAACAGTATTCAGACATCGTTCGGAGGGAGAGGAAACAGTTGAACAGAAAACGAAAGCACTTGATCGTTGTGAGAAGCAGATTGCTCTGTCTCTGTATGCATAAGATGAGCAAAATAAAGCCTGGTTTTAGCATGCCTATGAATCGCAGTTGGCTGGAGTAACGAAGGGTTAAATACCTTTTGTAGGAAATGTAGAAAATATCATTAATTTCCGGAATAATAAAAAAATGTCCAACTTAAAACACGAAAAGTAAGTAGTAAATAGAATGAAAACGAAGAAGTAAAATAAGAATTAAAATAAAGGAACACAAGAAGTATCGTAACGAAAAGTAAAAATTTCAACATTAAGAAATTACTAAAAACTAGAAATAACTAAAAACTGTGAAGAAAGAGTTAAAAAAAGTAAGAAATAAAATTAGCAGAGCAGGATTTAAAAAAGATAGGTTAGATATAAAAAGGTAAACTAAGAAATAAAATAACGAAAAGTAGGATCAATCCTGGTGTAATGGTAAGCAGTCACGCCGCTCACACCGAGGACACAGTAGAAGTCACAAATGACCTGAGCTATTAAGCGACTATAATCAAAATAAAAAGAAGAAAAAATGAAAAGTAGGAAGTTAAATACGAAAACTAGAAAGTAAAACGCGAAAAGAAAGAACTAGAATACCATAAGAAAGAATTAAAATACGAACAGTAAGAAGTAAAACACAAACAGATTCGAGCATAGGACGACTGGTTTGTTAGGCCAGTGTCTTACCTCACAGCCGACTGGGGACCGAAAGTAAGAAGTGTAAAAACTGAAAAATAAGAAGTTAGAAAAGTAAAAGTTAAGGTAAACGCAGTAGATAATGAAAGATATAAACTAACAAATTAAAAATGCAAATTAAAGAATACAACAAATAAAAGGTAGTGAAACGTGAGTTACGTGAGAGATAATACAGGGTAATTAGGAAGTAAAATATGGAATTTTAAAAGTAAAACGCGAGAAGCATAAGCGCAATAAGCGAGATTACCACTCGAGAGTAAGAAGTAAAATAGGAAAAGCAGAAGGTAATAACACAAAAAGTACCAGTTAAAATATGGAAATACGAAGTAAAAATACGAAAAGCAGGGTATAAAAGAGAGAACAGTAAGTACCCTGCTAGCACAGTTGTTATAAATCAGTTGCGGTAACTGATTTAGAACCAATTTCAGTCGTATATAAGTTTCTTCAACTAAAATGTCAAAATGTGTCAAAATTGTGCTTCCAAGCAACAATGTGAGTTTTATTTAGTAATAAAACCCAAATTGTTACATGGGGCTGTTTGGGTATTTCTTACAAAACCCGAAAGTAAAAAAGTAAAAAACGAAAAGTAGTAAATAAAAAACGAATGGTAAAAACCAAACAAAATATGAATAGAAAGAAATAATGAAATGGAAAATTTGAAACAGAAGTAAAAATAAAAACTCGGCAACTAAGAAACTTGAAATTAGACAAAAGAAAAAACTTTTTCCAATTAAATTCCACTATTAAAATTTTTTGTCATAGCTGTAATTTCCGGTTTCGTATTCTACTAAGACGCTCCAAAAACTTCAGCCAACTACGAAATTAACCACAACCACAAATGAAAATTTACAAAACAACTGAAAATAAAACATAAAAAACAAAAAGAATTATAAACGAAAAGTTCTAAATAAAAAATGACTAGCAAAAAATTAAAAAAAAAATGAGGAATTAGGAAATAGTCAAAAGTATGAAGAGCCACAAAACTTGCACATGATGGTGAGGAACGTGCTGCTCGAGCTTCAGTATAGCTGTAAGAAGTAAGCTACATGAAGAAGTAAGTGTTAGGAATAAGTAAGCAGTAAGAAGAAGTAAGCTGTAAGAAGAAGTAAGCTGTAGGAAGAAGTAAGCTGTAGGAAGAAGTAAGCTGTAGGAAGAAGTAAGCTGTAAGAAGAAGTAAGCTGTAGGAAGAAGTAAGCTGTAAGAAGAAGTAAGTTGTAAGAAGAAGAAAGTTGTAAGAAGAAGTAAGTTGTAAGAAGAAGTAAGTTGTAAGAAGAAGTAAGTTGTAAGTAGAAGTAAGTTGTAAGTAGAAGTAAGTTGTAAGAAGAAATAAGAAGTAAGAAGTAAGAAGTAAGAAGTAAGAAGTAAGAAGTAAGAAGTAAGAAGTAAGAAGTAAGAAGTAAGAAGTAAGAAGTAAGAAGTAAGAAGTAAGAAGTAAGAAGTAAGAAGTAAGAAGTAAGAAGTAAGAAGTAAGAAGTAAGAAGTAAGAAGTAAGAAGTAAGAAGTAAGAAGTAAGAAGTAAGAAGTAAGAAGTAAGAAGTAAGAAGTAAGAAGTAAGAAGTAAGAAGTAAGAAGTAAGAAGTAAGAAGTAAGAAGTAAGAAGTAAGAAGTAAGAAGTAAGAAGTAAGAAGTAAGAAGTAAGAAGTAAGAAGTAAGAAGTAAGAAGTAAGAAGTAAGAAGTAAGAAGTAAGAAGTAAGAAGTAAGAAGTAAGAAGTAAGAAGTAAGAAGTAAGAAGTAAGAAGTAAGAAGTAAGAAGTAAGAAGTAAGAAGTAAGAAGTAAGAAGTAAGAAGTAAGAAGTAAGAAGTAAGAAGTAAGAAGTAAGAAGTAAGAAGTAAGAAGTAAGAAGTAAGAAGTAAGAAGTAAGAAGTAAGAAGTAAGAAGTAAGAAGTAAGAAGTAAGAAGTAAGAAGTAAGAAGTAAGAAGTAAGAAGTAAGAAGTAAGAAGTAAGAAGTAAGAAGTAAGAAGTAAGAAGTAAGAAGTAAGAAGTAAGAAGTAAGAAGTAAGAAGTAAGAAGTAAGAAGTAAGAAGTAAGAAGTAAGAAGTAAGAAGTAAGAAGTAAGAAGTAAGAAGTAAGAAGTAAGAAGTAAGAAGTAAGAAGTAAGAAGTAAGAAGTAAGAAGTAAGAAGTAAGAAGTAAGAAGTAAGAAGTAAGAAGTAAGAAGTAAGAAGTAAGAAGTAAGAAGTAAGAAGTAAGAAGTAAGAAGTAAGAAGTAAGAAGTAAGAAGTAAGAAGTAAGAAGTAAGAAGTAAGAAGTAAGAAGTAAGAAATAAGAAGTAAGAAGTAAGAAGTAAGAAGTAAGTAATAAAAAGAAAAGAATATAAAGTATATTTTTTATTTAAGAAATTATTTATGTATTCAAGGAAGAAATATTAGTTGATCCAAAAGGAGCAATTTTTAGATTGCGTAAAGTACTAATTTTGTACGGGACTTTAATAACTGACTTCCACTCGCAGCTATAGTTGTGCAAATTATTTTTGGGTCTGGCGAAAACATGCAGACTCAATCGAAATTATTTATTTACCATCCAAGGTTTTAACTAATTAAATACATTCTCCAACTAGTACTTAAACTGAAATGAACTGCTTCGTCTTTTAAAAGCTCTTAATGGAAAATTTCCAGATGTTGAAAGCACCGAACTCTACTGTAAGGCTGAAACATCCCGAGTAGCACGCTTTAGGTCCATTTAGTTGAAGCAACCGGATTATGACTGAAATTAGTCATATTTCGGTTACCACAACAACTTTGTAACAACCGTGTTAGTAGGGATAAATCGTTATAACAAGAGGTTTGAATTAATAGATACATAAATCATTGACGTTTCATTAGTCAAAACGAGTTGTCTAGTTGGATTTGGAAATTGAAACAATAGTTACAACAACTGAAGGTTATTGTGAAAAATTTTAGATTAAATTTAAAATATTTTTTCCCGTTCTTGTCGTTTTCGAAAGATGCGGAAAGGTCTTTAGGGGTTTCAGTTTAAATATAGTTTTAGGGCAGCAATGTTTGAACTTTAAATCAACAAACTCCACCCGTCCATTGTCACAGGTCTTAATTGAAATCTTACCTCAGAAGCATCTGAAAAGCCAGCTGTGCGACTCGATGGAAGACTTTTTTCCCTGCAGATCTCCGGCAATCCATCCATCCGTCCATTCATGCTGCACTAGAGCGCAATCGCTGCGTCGGTTGGTCGCGAGTTGGAAATTAATTTGAATAGGAATCGCACACATCGTACCGTGCACTGACAGCGTTGACATTTGTATAAATCTAAACAGCAATAGCGACAACGTCGACGACATCTCGCCGGAGTTTACAAGCTAGCAGATTGTTGGATGATAGGACGGCCGACGACGCGACGACAACGACGGTATGGCCGCACAGCGCAGGTCTCCGAGGTGTTACGACGGGGCCACGGTCAGGTACTATTTTTCCCTCTCGAGCGCGCTACTTTCTTCCGTCGTCGGTGAGTCCACCGCCATCATCAGGTTTGGGTGATCTCTCGGTGTAACCTTTGGAATTAAGTATCCGCGACCACAGTCACACTTTGGGCCGGGTTTCGGAGCGATGCTGAACCACGAGGCCGCCCAACGGAGGAGGATGAAATTAAAGCGCAGGACAATTTTCAGATCAGTTAAATGGAATCTTGTCCGCGCTTGCTGAGCCTGCGGGAAAACATTAGCTCTGGCTCACAGCGAGCCAGACGAAGGAAAATCGCGCTTAATTTAATCAACGCTTATTTTGTGCTTATTGCTTACGTAAGAATCGTCTTCTCGAGGCGGGCACAAGCGGAGCCGCGTGCAAAGGCAACTGCGAAATGAGTCAACAGATGGCAGTGGGCACGAATTTTGATAAGGACGTATTTTGTTTATTAGAATCGCATGCTAATTAGGCGCCTTTTCAATTTTGTTTCAGTCGGGAATTGTGCAGGGCGGCAAATCAGCGCCGGGTTTTGCGGTTTGATTTCCAGGAAATATTCCACCGGGTCAGGGAGGAGAATCTGTTGACTGACTGATCCCAGCTGCCCTTAGGTTTTTCGAATGACAGCAAACAGCCAACACTCACCGGGTTGAGCCACAAATTTTCCAAGAGTACAAAATTCACAATTTTCACTCTGGTCATCATCCAATTTGACACCCAATTAGCACTCTCTCCACGGGAAGCGGGCGAGCCGGAGGCCACCGCCAAGGAAGCATAATTTAAATTTTGTCCATCACATTTGGTGCCCACTCGAAGGTACATAACCTACAACTCCACGCGTGCGGCTCCGGTCGGTCCCGGAGAGCATGTCTTTTGAGGCAGCTCGTCAGTCTTAAAAAAAGCGAATTAAATGCATTCTGTCTCATCATCTTTTTTTGTGAATCAGCTGGCGAATTGGCAGGAAAGCGAAGGCTTCGCACCTCGTTATCGCGTCTCACTCGGAGCGCGGTTTACACATGAAAAGTTGACTAGGCAAAACAACGATATTTCGCGAAATTTTATAATGAACTGGCATTGGTTAAAATCTGTTAAAAGAGAATTTAAAACATAGAAAAAAGTTGAGCAAATTATTATTATTTTCAATATACATTATTGCACATTCGGATTCAATGATTTTCGAGGCTTTTGTAATTTTTTCCGTGTACAATGATTACTTTTCACCATAATTTTCCCAGACATAATAATATTTTCCCATCCTCTGCCGTCACTTCCTTCAACGTCTACTGGGAATTAGTCGCGTAACCAAAGTGAAACCGCATGCCACTAGAATCAACATCAGATTACACATTCATATTTCACAGCCCCATTGAATTCAGAGGGGTTTCTTCATCCGCAGTCGCAACAGCTGAAGTCCTTGCTGGGTAGGATCCAAAGAAAGCCTGAAAGAAAATAAAGAAGCATGATACCGCAAGGCGGGCAGCGCTTCTAGCTGGTTGTACAGGGGTAATATGATCCGATGCGCTTTTTAACAAATTATGCTGCTGCGAAACTGGAGATGATATCTTTTCTCGCCTTTTCGGTTTATTTCTCGAGTGCACAATATTTTTATTTTGCTTCGCAGAATTGTTCTCCGACAGTGATGGCGTGCGCTACTCTTTGGGGCCGGCGATGGCATTCGCAGAAACTGTGCATCGCAGACTTGGAGTCAAATGCTGGATGCAATCTGCAGCTGCGTCGAGCCTCAGCTTCTTTTTGCCAGGGTTTACGCACTTCCCTGCGCTGTTGACCCCGCGGGGGAAAATGAGCTCGATGCCACCCAGTGCGAACAGTGAATCATGATTTGTCTTCGACTCCTAGGAACGACCCGCGTTCGTTCAGGAGGTCAAGATTTTGTGAACAGCTTGTTTTGAATTTCGAAGCATTAGTCACTGTGGGAAAACAGTATGAAACGTTATTTAAATGTGTTGTTTTCATACATTCTTCCCGTAATAGCTTCATGTAGTTGAAGGCAAAGCTAGCACTAATAATAATAATAATAATAATTCCTCAAGTGACCGTGGACGAAATAATCTAACCGCATTTCCAATAAAATAAGCAGTTTGTCATCGCAACTAATTCTCCTGTGTTCGTTTTGCTGGTCCCTTCACATTGCTCCGCTATTAAGTGTTCGCACCAAATAGCCCCACGCCGGCCGCCCGCATCAAGGTGACGATGAAGAATTTCGTCCGTCCGTCCGTCCGTCCGTATGGTGCCACGCAGGTCAATCGAATAAATTGTCTTCGATTTTTTTGGAATCGAACCGTAAAAAAATCGACCTCAGACCATACCTGTGCTTGCGGGTCTCGAAAATTACACACTAGGGGGCGCACTTATTGGGAACCAGTTTGGCCGAGCTTGTAGTTATGATAGCGAAACAATTTCCACACCCACGTTGAAGCAGATCCTGGCGGAGCCGATGATGGTGGGGCGGCGGTACGTTGTTGTGTTGACTGATGATGACGACCAACCGACGACGGACGCCTTTAAATGGCTGCAGCCACAGCCGCCGAGTTGAGAGGTAAATAAATTGCCGTTTTGTATGTGCAACTAAATTGCGACCGGATTCGAAGGCAGGATATTGCACCGTCCGCGGCACCGGACACCACGAAATATTTGTGCAACGGCCATTGCGGCAGCAAATGGGCCGATTGACACAGTGAGTCATGGAAGGTTGAAAATGCTTCAAGATAGGCAGGTTTTTTTTCCTAGCGTTAAAGAACAATATCTTTAAAGCAAACAGTCGGAACGCATATTTTGTGTTGAGCTGTCGAACATATTTTAAGTGTAGTATGGTGAATATAAAACCGGAGGTCAAGTTCCGGAAACGGAATGTAGCAGCTATGCTTTGGTTTGCTTCCGGTTTTAAAATGAATGTATGCCAAAAAAAAGATCAATTTTCCATCTAGGGTAAATGCACCAGTCATAGTTATAGTTAACACGATATGTCACTCTTTGAGCTATTTCAATATGATAAAATGCTGATATTTGTTACTTAGCATATCTATAGTAAAATTTGAACGGTTTTTATTCGTTGTGTATTGGAAAACTCTTGATCTGGACGTAATTTATTGTTTAAATGCGATCCGAAAATTTTATTTAAACGTGCCAGTTATGACTACAGTGTTCTTTTATTCGCCATAAAAGCGTACCAGCTATGGTTATATTAGAAATTAGAAAAAAATCAGAGGGGTTGTGTATAAGACACGACCGCATATTCAACGTAGGACTACGCAAAGTTAATGTAAAGGTGCGTTTAGAATGGACAATTTTGGCTACGTTGGGAATGCGATATGTTGCTAGTTTTTGCTCAATGTTGCTTCTGTCGCCACCTGCACATTTGTGGTACGTCGCCATAGTTACTTGGAAACATCAGCAACTGTTAGGAACAATTGCATGCCACTAGTTGCCAATCTAGACACACCTTACTAAAAACACTTATGAGAAAATTGATTGCTAATGGAAATCATAATACTCTTCATTGACAGTTATGATGGCTCTGAAAAGAACCATTTTGAAAGTTTAAAATTGACTGAAACGATTGGATTGGCTGCTTTGTGCTGTAGAGAAAAAGCATAGTGTTAGCATTACAAAAGCATTACATTACATTACATATTGCAGAACTCCGCATCGTGTAAATTATAAGCAATCTGGCACATGCTAAACCGTTATTCAGAGCAGCGTAGGGTCGAAATCAGACATCATGATAATGCTGATAATTTAAGTTTTCTGTTTGACACTGTGAATTAAAGTAATGTATGGTATAATCATAAATGACATTCTTTTTCTTACATCTGATTTCCAGTGGCTACATTATCAAGTTGATTGTTTAAAGGGTTCAAGGGAAGAAATCACATTGTCTCTGGTTGAGATAGTGGCGAATTAACACTCCAGAGTAACAATTATTAAAAAAATTGATTTGGCTAATCAGAAACTTACTAGCCGTTAAAATCAGGTACATGGTGTCATCTCCTTACCGGTTGGTAAGGAAAAGCTCCTGGCACTAATGTCGATATGGAAATAACTTCATTACTGTCCATCCATGTTTCGCTGAGCGCAAGGATATCTGCCTGTCTGAGAACCGCATCGGTTGAAATATCTGCTGAATGTGCGTGCGTTTAGACTCTGTACATTCAGGCTCAGCAGTACAGCCAAATGGTTTACGTTAGATATAAATTCTAGAAGTTCAATGCCTAAAGTAACCAATTTGTGGTTTTCCAGGCGCCTAAGTTCCATCCGTAATTCCTGGATTCTCGGTGATGCAGTTCCCTTGGCATGGTAAAACTTAAATATGCCTCTGTTATTCGTCAAGTACAATCCTTCAATCGATGTACCTCTTGACATTCCCACGTACACCAACTGCTGTTCCTGTCCCTTGCCATACTCGTACGCGATTTCAGAAAATGTGCCGCCTTGACTCTTGTGTACAGTAAGAGCATTCGCACCTACTAAAGGAAATTGTATACGTTTGCACTTAATGCTACTACATAGCTTAATATTTGCAGATCGCTTTTCAATATGTGTCCAATCGGGCTGAAGAACGTCATGCTTAGAGTACACAGCGGGCCTCGATTTGACCCGCAAGACCTTTCCAATGGAGTCGTTTTCAAATTTGAGCAATGATAATAAAGCACAGGTTGCGAGTATTTCACATATTAATATTTTGAACCTATATAATTTTTTATAATATTCTATCCGGCAAGTTGAAAGCATGGAATGGTATATCCATAAACAAGCCGAAAATGTTTGATGACTGATCCCGTACCCTACATTTTTACATCTTTTCGGCTTCTATAGGACTCACCTGTTACGATAGGCGATACGCTGGCCTCTACGTGCGCCGGAGCGGTCACCTCACGCAACACTTCAACGTTGGAGGGACCAGCTATTTCGTGCGATGCACCATCTAACGATGTATTGCCCACTTCAGAATACATTGAAGCACTACGATTTCCTTTTCTTCTCAAATGGTACTTACTAGTTAATAATGCCTGCTCACGGACTCGCTTGCGGTATTTACGCATATATTTTGCTTGAAGCAATTGAGACATTGTAGAATCAGATGCACAAAATCACTCACTTCTCACTTAAATTGATTGTATGTTATTAATAACAATTTCATATGGTAACTATGGCGACGATTGAACGAATACTGTAGAGAATTTGGAAAAATTGTTCAACTTTACGTGGAAATTTCAAAAGTTACATGCAAAATACAATCTTCTAATAAAAACTATACAAAAGGCTGATATTTTGTGATTCGAATGGTATGCAAACCATAAAAATATATTCAGAGTTGGCTGAGCTATAAGCGTTCAAAATCTATCACTTTGTCGTGTCGCACAGTGCGTTGAGCCATAGACAAAAATCATTTTTCAATTTTTTTTAATCGGGTATACTAAATATTTAAAATTGTTTATAGATGCCTTCTGCTATATAAACAAGTATTAGTTTGCTTGGGAAAGCGTCACAACTACTATTACAAGCGTTCAAACTGTCAAGTTGCAGAGTGGATTTTACTTACAAATTTTGCTTTCATTTTTTAAGGTTATTCTTTACGCTCGTAAAAGTTTCATAGTTTGTGTAATCAAAATCTTTAAAATGGAGAATAACAATCAAGATTAGTAGAATAAATTTTGGTTATAGAATAAATTCATTTTGACCTCACTCCTAAGAAATCGCCCCATAGAAAAGACATAGATATTGTCCTTCAAAAAAACAGAACTCCAACTTTGATTACTGATTTAAAAAATGTTCCATCGACTTCCAAGCTAAAATATACACAAAATAATTGTTCAAAGTGTCCTCTACAAGATCGAACAGGTTTTAGCTGCAACTACTTGCAACTCTGCAAGATATTTCAATATTTGTAGATCAACGTCAAGCACTGATAAACCGTCAGATTTCCGTTATTATGTTATCTCTGTTAGAAGAAACCACTGTTTATGAAGCTTTGTGCTATTACTGTTCAAAATTAAACTCAAAGCGATTTTATTTCATATAGCGAGTAAAAATTTCTTTAAAAAAATTAATAAACTTAATCGGTATTAAGTATTGCCAATTTTTCCCGTTTCTCGGGTTGAATAATGACGAATAATCGATGATAACGTTTTTCCTGCTGGAAATTCGTTTCGCGGATCTAATTAAAAGGTTTTCAAAAATTTCCCAACAAAAACAGAACGTCGAGCTACAGACTTTGTCTCAAATTATGCCACGGAAAATTATTAATTACTTTTCCGTTACGGCTGAGAATGGCAAAAAAGGCTTAAGTATTACTTAAACACTAGCCCTGTTCACAGATATAGATTTGTTAGTGCGAAACTATATTTTGCTTAGAAGTGCAAACGTCTTCCATAAACATAGCTTTCCAAGCTTTCATGCACTGAAGAAAAACTTTTCGATTACCGAAATTGCAGCCAAGGTTGATCTTCGAGTGCTACTTAATATAACACTAGATGGCATTGCTGAATTTACCAAAGTATTTCTAGTACAAATGCTGCTTTCACAAACAACATTGGTAGTTATATAGCCGACGGCAACCCATATAATGATGAAAAACTTTTGCAATGCTTGCGTAAAAATTTGGTGTTTGGGACATTTTTGCCATTATGTAAATATTTTGAGACATTTAAGCAAATACTAGCTTCTATTATCACAAACTACTTTTTTCATTACACTAGCTTGATAAAATGACTAAAACTAACAGTTTTGATTTTTGTCCCGCAGTCCCATACGTTCAACGCACTGTGTGTCGCGGTCATTTTTGCTTTCCCAACATGCCACCCTATTAAAGTAAGACGTAGTCCTACGTCAAAAAGTCAATTTTTCCCCATGAAGTAAAGGAATACTCTTTGAAGATGTGTAAATAGGTCAATAAACCTGTTTAAATCACCCTAAGATATATACATGCCTTTCTTTTAATGCTTGCCCCCAGTCCGGAACATATTCGAGCAATCTCAAAAGCGGAATAAACACCTGAAATTACCACCAAAGCATTAAATACAGAAAAATATAAAGTTTGACATTCCACACGACTTGGTTTGGTTCATACTAAAAAGTTGTCACTTCCTCTGTAATACATATGTAATTGGAAACATGTCCAAGTGACTTAAAAAAATTAAAATCTTGCAAACATGTTTGATAACACGCATGATTTGTTTTGAGTTGGTTTGGATCTCGGTTTTGATACCGGAAGTTGGTCCGGTTCCGAAACCTGTTCGAGAATTTTAATAAAATTTAAAAGAGTTCTGAGAGATCGCATAAAATGTGTTCCTGATTAGTACCATGGAACTGAAACTTGTTGCTAGTAAATCAGTTCAAATCTCTAAGCAATTTTAATGACTCATAGGAATTGTGTAGGCTTTTTCACGTGAACAAAAATCAAAAGTTAAAAATAGCAGGTCGTCAGTTCTATTTTATATTCAGTAATTGGCTTATAATAAGGTGTCATCAGTTTATATTGGGTATATTAAAACTATTCTATCATTTGATTCTAAAAATCTTTTCTTGATCGTTAGCACAGATGAAACTGTAAAACCTGAGACAACTGTAGAACATAGAACACTTCCGAATAGTTTTCTGTTAGCTAAATCCAGCTGTTTCCTGCAGTTGACATCATCGGGGAACACCAGACAGTTAGCTAGACATAATATTCGAAATGGTCAAAACCATTGGGAACCATAGTTTTGTTGCCTGCGATGGGAATGATTAATAATAGGAGTTTAATATAATTATTCAAACTTGCACTGTAAATCTTACTCGTCTGCTAATGATATGTTTAGCTGGGCATCGACTTGGGTGGAGCTGCTGGTCTCGCAATGAGTGGACAGCTGACTAGCCAATATATCTTGATCTCTATTGGAAAAGTGATTTTGTATGAAAAACATTATTATTGAAGAGCGTATCCCGAATAAAAATGTATAGCGAAAAAACATTAAATTTCACTGTTACAAACATTGAAAAACTTCGAAAAACCACATTGCAACAGTGAAAATCTTTGTAAAAGTTACACTGAAGTTACCATGAATATCGCTGTTTTCACAGTAAATTTTAATGAAAACCGCCAATTTTACAGCGAATAAGGGGGTGATTAAGTGATGTAACACTAAATTTTTCGGCTTTTTCCCTTACAAATAAAAACCAAAAACAGTAAAATTTATGGTACATTCACTATAAGTTTTACACTGTTTTACAACGAAGTTACAATGAAATTTAAGGTGAGTTCTGAAATAAAAATTGTAGGCTTTCGGATTATTAGGACAAAATAAAACCGGCTGATTAATTACGGTATTTCATGTTTTTTAAAAAATTTTATGACAATGAATTTGATAGGCTTCGAACTATTATAATTTTTGAGCCGCATTCATCGCTCATATTAGGAAAGTATTAGAAGTCAGTACAACTACATAAACAAATTCCGCTCTTTCCCATTCATGCCTTATCTCAATCTGTTAGATCCTATCGACTCTTTGTTTCATTACTGGCTTCTATCGTTCCCTTTGTCAATTGTAAAATCTACCGTTATAAAAACTTAATTGTATGCCTGACACCTCATTCGATGTCAAGACGTAGAAACAATGAGGTTGGTCTATTCCATAGGAACGGAGCCTTTCCCCGAACACCCGCGTTAAGAATCGCGGCTAATATGTTGACAGACGAACAAGTAAGTCGCAAGCGCCTGCATAATGTCGTCGTCCCGTCAGTAAAACGAATTAGATTAAACTTCTCGATCGGTGGTTTCTACAGTAGACGGAGGAAGAGACACAATTTGTGTCTACAAATAACTTAACCTGCCAAGGATTGGACCTTAGATAGAGATTATTTCTTGCTTCTAAACAATTTGCATTGTTGCCGAATTATATGAAAAATTTTCCAAGAACGGTACAGTGAAGTTACAGCATAAAGTGTAGTAAACAATAAAATTCATTGTAATCGTAAAGTTTTTACATTAATATGAAAAGTGAAGTTACAGCATAAAATGTTGTAAACAATAAAATTCATAGTAACCGTAATGTTTTTACATTAATATTCGTTATGCATTTCTACCCGGGATGTCATCATCTCACCATACCTTTTCCCAGCGATATGATCCTCCAGGAGCGTTGAAATAAAACACCGCCGTTACGTTTTGCTTTCCCGGAGTTTGCTCTACCTTGTAGATATTGCGATTGCCAATTACAGCAAGGTGCAGGTGAACACTTTTTCCACCCTAAGAAATAAAATTATTATTACTGTTTACGAATGGTAATAGATTTTACAAACCTGAATAACGGAAAAATGCAACCGAAATACCCGATTTGAACCACGAAAACCAGCTGGAAATACTAAAAACAACGACGGCCATCGACAACATTGTTTACTTATGTTCGCTATGGCGACGACTGGTGTTACAACATTTCTTTGCGCATCATGTTCCATTTCGCATGATGCCAAGTATGGAACACTGAGTTTTATTTCACCAGTTATAGTGATAGCGATAAATTCGACAATTAGGTAGATAAAATAATAATGAATTTCACTGTTCATGCAAAAAATACAACACTATGTAATGCCTTTCGTGAAATTCTTTGATAGATATTCCGAGCATTTTGTTGTAAGTGACTATTTTTAAATAATATGTGCGTTAGCAAAACGATAAAAATATGACCAACGTGATAGTCGAGTACAGAAAAACAATAACTACTTATTTAATCACTCATAATAACTCATTTTTATTATTTTGAGTAATGAATGTTCTATTATTTTTCATGTCTTGTTAAATTTGACCACTCGAAACTGTTTCATTTCCTTATATTTTCACTTTTTGTTACACTATAACAATAACCGGTGCTATCACCGTAACTGGTACATCTTCCCTATATATCTTTAAAATTTTGAACCGATTTTTAAGTGAATCCAAATCCAATATAATTTTACCTATTTTTGAACGATAATTTGTAATATTGGTTTTATTTAATTTAATTTTATTTGCATTAGTTTTAAAACGAATTTGCGAAGTTTGTTCTGTAGGGCTTTTAGCGCCACAATCTAGCATGTTAGAGGATTTGCAATGTGGAATGTGTAGTGTGCGTTAGACAGTCGCCGGTAGCATGTAACCAGCATACCAACATAGAGAGAAAGTGGAAGTCGGCGTGACAGTTTCCCGTGTAAATAGGATGAACAGTCAGTTGTAAAGATAGCGAACGGCAGGATATCACAATCGCAACCACAATGAACCTTGAATGAATTATTGAAAATAGCTAGTTTTAGAGTGACAACTACTTGCTTCTGGCGCTAGTGGACAATTTAATGTATATTACCGCCAGAACCAAAGTATTGTCACTGCAAAACTGGCTATCTTCAATGATCGACTGCTCAGGATTGCTAATAAATTGATCAGAAAATTTAACAAATCAGGCCAACAGTACAAATCTGGCTTCATATGTCGGAAAGCCGGCCTTTTTACCGGATTGACCGGCCACCGGCTTTACATGTGAAAAACCGGTCGGGCCGGCCAAAAACCGGGCACTTGTCCCGAGTCGATATCCACACCCTGTAGGGAGCGTACGTTGGTCATGTACGAGAAAAACCGGTCCTCGATCAGAATATTGTCGATTTGGTTCGAAGTTCTTTGGTTAGGTGATCTCCAGGTGGTTTTGTGGATATTTTTGTGGGAAGTGCTTCTGACCACCAAGCCTCGGGAAGCTGACCGTTATCGTTCGTGTCGGTGTGCAGGCTATGGATCCCGATCACCGGTCTATACATTGCTTCTCTGCCGACCTGGTCGTTCATATCCCCGATGACGATCTTGATGTCTTGTCGTGAGCAGCTGTCGTACGTTGCCTTCAGCTGCGCATAGAACGCTTCCTTCTCGTTGTCGGGCCTACCTTCGTGTGGACAATACACGTTTATGATGGTGTAGTTGAAGAAACGGCCTTTTATCCTCAACGCGCACATCCTTTCATTGATCGCTTTCCAGTCCATGACGCGCAAAATTGGGCTTTGCCGCCACGGATCCTTCACACCTTCTCGCCTTTGCGACAGATCTTCTGCAGTGCCACGATGCCATACTTTCGGGGTTCTAGCTGATCGAGCAGCACACTGTCGCCACCAACGAAATTTAGTGATCTGCAGTTCCAGGTACCAAGTCTCTATTCCATGTCCTTATTTCGTCGCCTTAGTCCATGCCGAATGTTCCGAGTAAGATTTCCTTGATCCTTTTTAGCTTTAGGGTTTAGGTAGATAGCCGCACCAAGGCCTACGCTACCGAGTCTGGTGATGGGGCTGCCATCTTGCAGTGTCGAGACACACTGTGCCTCCTTGCCGGTTGGTATACGACCTTAGTTTCTACCGGGGTAGGTTACCCGATCTCCGCTAAGGTTGCTCGTATTCCGGCTATTACCATGAGGAGGTAGGGGAGTTGCTGGATAAGAGGCTAAGGACCACTATGGGGTCTGTTTCACGCATTATCCATCCATTTACCAACCTCAGCAAGTACGTCATTTATAGTTAATTATGTTAAATAAGGGTGTAGGTGAGATGAATCATCGTCAAATGTTTTTGTTTTGGAAAAATGCGGAAGATAAGAGCAATGCTCTCGATCGAGATAAGCTATGGCAGATAATGCCCGAACACGGTTTTCCGGACAAACTAACGCGACTGATTAGAGCTACATTGGATCGAGTGATGTGTTTCGTACGCATCTCTGGGACACTCTCGAGTCCCTTTGAGACGCGGCTTTGAGACAAGGTGACGGTTTATTCTGCATGCTCTTCAACATCGCTCTTGAGGGGGTGATCCGATGAGCGGGCATCGAAACGAGAGGCACGATTTTTACCAAGGGTAGCCAACTTCTAGGTTTTGCAGATGACTTCGATATCATAGCCAGGAACTTTGCGACGGCGGAGGCAATCTACGCCAGACTGAAAGCGGAGTCTAGGAGAATTGGGCTAAAAACAAATGCGTTGAAGACCAAATACATGAAAGGAAGAGGCTCAAAGGAAACAAACGCGCGCCTCCCACGGACGGTAACCGTTGACGGCGACGAACTAGAAGTGGTAGAGGAGTTCGTGTATTTGGGATCGCTGGTGACCGCGGACAACAACACTAGTAAGGAGATCCAGCGGCGCATCCAAGCGGGAAATCGGGCCTACTTTGCCCTTCGTAAAACGCTATGATCAGGAAGCGTACGCCGCCGCACGAAGCTAACAATGTACAAAACTCTTATTAGACCGGTAGTTCTTCATGAACTTGAAGCCGTGACGCAGCTCACGGAGGACATACGCGCCCTTGCCGTGTGCGAGCGAAAAGTGCTGCGGACGATATTTGGCGGAGTACAAACTGAAAGCGGAGAGTGGCGGAGGTGTATGAATCACGAGCTACAGGCACTGCTTGGGGAGACCCACCCAACAACCCCACCGGCACCAGGAACATGGGGGCCAAACGTGCACGATGGCTCGACCAGGTCGAAAGCGATTTGCGACTTCTGAGACGACTAGGAAATTGGCGACGAGTGGCCCAAGATCGAGTTGAATGGAGACGAGTGCTTGAAACAGCACTAGCCACCCCGGCTCTATGCTGCTGAAGAAGAAGAAGAGAATGATACATATCCATTTTTTACATTCCGTTTCTTCCTTGGAGCCTGGAATGGACTTACGTTTGTGTCGGTAGCCTTCCACATCCATCCAGCCTTTTGACAGAAACGTTCGTTACGTCGGTCCCTCTAAACGAAACCAATGAAATTCCCCGAA
This sequence comes from Sabethes cyaneus, assembly GCF_943734655.1. Taxonomy (NCBI): domain Eukaryota; kingdom Metazoa; phylum Arthropoda; class Insecta; order Diptera; family Culicidae; genus Sabethes; species Sabethes cyaneus. Next base: position 60,585,515 of record NC_071355.1, read on the forward strand.
AGGGACTTCGTTTAGCTCTCCCATACCTGGCGGGAAGAAGAGCGTAGAAGAGGCGGACCCAGCTTAGCAAACGACATCCGGGCTGTAGACGAGAACCTGTCCTGGTGACAGGTAAAAGCCATGGTGGGTAACCGTCGGCAGTGGAGATCTTTGATTTCATCCCATTGACCAAACTCGTGTTTTTGGTGTTTGACCTTGAAATGCGGTCGGGCATTAATATTATTATTTTTTTTGAAACGATTTTTTTTCCATGTGTGGTTTCATTACTGCGACCAGTATAGTTGATCTATTGTAATATCGCCCGGGTGTTTGCTGTATGACCTGCACTGCATTTCTTTTAGCTATAATCGCTATTGAATGAGCGATATGCTTATTAAGTTTTATGCGTGCTTGTGTGTATTGGGGTTTACCCTTCCTTCAAAGCTTGATCTACTTTACCCACATATTCCTCGCTGCCAGTACTATCACATATTATAGCCGTCCCTGGCGAGGACTCATTCGTACCTCTGACCAGTAACACTTAACTATAGGACGGACATTTGCACTGTCAAGAGGCGTCAGAGGGTAAATATAGAATTCAGCATGAAGGAAGGGTAAACGATGGTTCTACAATTGATGGAGGGACGGTAGGGGAAAGTAATGAAAATTTTTTGGGAATGGATGGGAAAGAGTGGGAAGGAAGGAGAGGGGGGTAATAGGTAGCTACGCTTAACAAGTTGTCGTTCTGACAAAAGGTAGGACAGCTCAAGCACAAGCTCTTTCCCGTCCATTCCTAAAAAATTTTCATTACTTTCCCCTACCGTCCCTCCATCAATTGTAGAACCATCGTTCCAAAAAATATTTCATCCCATTGTTCTGCCGGACCGGCGGACATGAACACATAAATACCTAAGTAAATTACCTGTCGGCACGCACCCAGTAGCATCTTAGCTTAAATCGTATCAGATTGTTTAGATTAGTGTATTTCATAAATTTGTAGCGTAAGGCACATTCCTTATAAATTACTACAATATAGCTGAATTCAGATTAACATCCAATATTTTAAAACTACTTTAACTACGCGAATACTAGACACAACACTTATGGTTCTTACAAAAACATAAATACCTTATCCGCTAACCGGTTTCGGGTATGATGCTACCCATCATCAGAGCGGTGGTCGACTGGATACAAAGTAGTAATTTGCTGTTTACTACAGTTTCAACTTCGTCAGTTGAAAGAGCGGTGAGGTGATGAGAGCGTCATCCTCATTCATCAGGGGACGGTCCTCCGTACAGATGTACATCGACTCCCACGCAGTCAAATGAGAAGACTTTCTCACGTTTTTGAGCAGCTTTGCGTTTCCCCAATTAATATTATGTTTGGAGCAGATTGAGTGCATGGCTACACTAGAGTCGTTGGGCCGTTCGTTCTCCACTGCCTTTCTATGTTCCTTTAGACGAGTTTTGAAATTTTCTCCGCGTTTGCCCGATGTACACCGCTGGGCAATCCTGGCACGGAATTTCATAAATTCCTGAGCGCTCGTCGGGCGGAACCTTGTCCTTTTGATTATTCAAAAGTTCCTGTAAGGCATTGCCGCTTTTGTGGACCACATGGAAACCATGCCGCTTAAGTAACTTTCTAATATGGTTTGTTACTTTCGGGTAAAACGGCAGGCTGATTCTTTGTACTTCTTCTCTTTCAGGCTGTAGTGTAGTGGTATCATGGCGCTGTTTTTTGCGGAGATGTTTGCGGATTATTTTATCCACAAACTTTTTGTCGTACCCGTTTAATTCAGCAGCTTTCTGGATCCTTTCCCTTTCCGCTGCAAAATCTTCCTGCTCCATGGGGATGTTGACTAGACGATGCGCCATAGAATGAAAAGCTGCTTGTTTTTGGGCCCCGAAGTGATTCGAGTCCGTAGTAATGTAACGGTCGGTAGACGTTGGTTTTCGAAAAATGCTGAACTTCAGGGTATTGTCTTCTTTCCTGGTAATCAGCAGGTCCAAAAACGGTAGTTTTCCCTCTACTTCCTGTTCCACCGTAAAATTGATCTTTTCGTGCTGTGAGTTCAGCCAATTCAGTGTTTGTGGCACGTAGCGTTCCTTCACTATGGCGTAAATGTCGTCTACGTATCGCTTCCATACGCGTGGGAAAAGTTTTTCACTTTGTAGCTTTTCCTCAAAGTCGCTCATAAACAATTCCGCCAAGAGGGGCGATATTTTACTACCCATGCTGAGGCCATGGATTTGCTTGTAGTATTTACCTCTGAATACAAAATAATTTTGATTCATGCATTGCTTTGCGACAGAAACATAGGCCTCTATATGATTGTGCGGTGCCCGGCTGCGCTCCAAATGGTATCGAAGACTTTGTAAAGCATCTGGTACTGGCACGCTTGGGAATAGGGAGCTGACATCAAACGACACCAAAATTTCTCCCCTTTTTACTTCAACATACTACTTCAACTTTAACTACCACGATTTAATTTTGCTGATTCGCCCCGTTGAAGTAGGCAACACAAACACACCGAAATCCAAATATCGTATAATCGTATCGTATACTGAGAGTTTCTTCTCCGTTCTGTAAGTACACTCGTACCTAACACACCATAGACTGAGTGTAAAGATCGGGTCCGAGTTCTCCGATACATTCAGCGACATCTCTGGCGTACCACAGGGTATCAACCTTGGACCATTGCTCTTTTCTCTTTCTGTAAATAAACTGTCAGCTCTCCTAGATGTTGGTCTCATTATGCCGACGATGCAAAAATCTTTGTAATAATGAGATCGAATTCCAAGTGTATTGAAGTGGACAGATTTGAAGATTTAGCGTTGGTAATCTGACACAGCCGTGACTCTCCTCTTGGGACTTGGAAGAACTATTTGCGTTGGGTCTGGATTGGTCTATTGTAATAGCAATTTAGCATCGAGTTTTATTGAAATAAAATACCTACGTAGTTTAAAGCTAATTCACAAATGTGCAGTTAAGCATATCAATAATATTTATGTTTTAGCATTTAAAGATCATTGTGAATAGAAACAACATATAAACTGTGAAGTAGTAACCTCAATATAAACAATAAAAATCGAAGTTCGGGCGCACCCTGATGACTAATATTTTAACAGCTGACAATTGACTGAAGTTTGACAAGTTGACATTTGTCTATGTTCTATATCTATATTGTCAATGTCTGACTGAATGTTGCTTGTCTTGCGGTTGCATGCATTAACCTTCAAACGTAAACTCAGAAATTGGCGAAAGAAAATTTTGACCAGCTGGCCCCGGCAGCACAGTGTTCCGGATGAGCTGGCACATGGCGTATATTATTAAAATATCATCGCAAATTATTGTTACGCTATAACATTACTCACAAAAATAATAAACGCCGCTCCGCTCCGTCAGCTATTTCGTGGACCTGTTCCTGCGGACGAAGGCAGGCGAAATAAAAGCGGCAACAAAATATTATCAAAAATTTATCTTTCACAAACCATACCATTATGCGTACCGATTTGGCGAGTTATTTGAAAAAAGGCTGCGGCCGCAGGGGTGGGTGTGGGATTCTGTGCTCGAAGAAGAGGCTCTGATATTATGGCCCATTCATCACCACTCAAAGTGTGCAGATCGAACATCCATCATCGAGCCCTTCCAGGTTCTACTAGGTATTTTCGGTTGGAATGATAATGGGGCCGAACATGTGTTGTGTATGGGCAAGGGTTATTCAAGTGCAACGATTTGAAGTCGTGATTTATTCGACCGGAAGGTGGAATGTCATCCCGCAAGTACACTTTTTGCCATATGGCACTAATCATGGCTGGTTTCAACTATGGATGAAGTACAAGACAGACAACAGCATCCGGCTGAATATCAAATCAAAGTGCTTTTGGTCAATCTGTACGAATCTTCTAATGACCCTAATAATACATTCATTTCAGTAGAGACACAGTCTATTTCTGATCCGGTCGAAGTTGCTGGAAACAGCCACGGCATCGAGAAGCGAGATATGATCTCTATTCGTTTCAATTAAAACTCTCAACAGGATTGTAGACGCCTAGCAGCAGTACAGTCACATATAGCCACGGGTATAAACGATGAATGGCATCGCACAACGGGCAAACCTGACAGTGTGGTGTGCCGGTCTCCTTGACCGTGATTTTGCGCTGCCGATATCGTGCCTCTTGTTGCCCGTAGGCCCAGCGAAAAGGTTAGAAGTTGAAAAGTCAGTATCAACAATCCTCTCGGTTTCCTCGTGTGGCTGGCGTCCTGTCTAAGCGGCAGTTCCCATGATCTTTTGGACGTACCTACCTATGATATGTATGTATGCAAATGCAAACCGGAGTTCGGTTTGATCCGATTTTTCCATTAGCTGAAATTGTGATCTATTTCGGCGTACTTTTGAGGAGTGCTTTTTACATGGCGCTGTCAGCTTGTTGTGATTTACCGAGTGCTTGTTGTTTGGCTGGCCTCAATTCCGATTTCGTTTGAGTAAGCTTTCAGTGACTTTGTACAATATAATATGTACGAGGCTTATGTTAATCATAACTTTGAGTTTTAAATACTGCCGTAGGTACCTATATATTGCTTGTGATTCGGCTAAACATATTGTAGCTTGATGCTTATTTTGAAATAAACCCATAGTTAAATTTATAGAAAAATGTCATAATTAACAATATGATTAGTTCGAAAGAAAAGAGATACCGGTAAACGGGGTAGCTCGCAATAAAGCTCGGTTGATATTTTGGTGTTTCATGACTTGTAGCTGTAGAGTCCTCACTAAATAATCACACAGCAATAACACCAATGGCTAGCAACAGTACTAACTTAAAATAGGAATACGCTTTTTTCACGAAGGAAATATTCCGCGTAAAAAATAAGCCGCGTGCACTCTGACACACGCGTAAAATACTGCGTAAATTCCAAAATTTGCGTAGAAAAAACGTGGGTAATTCCAAAATTTGCTTAAAAAGTATGCAATATGCGACTGCAGTGTATTCATACACTACGCCACGAAGATATCGATGATTTTTAACGTAAAACTACGTATTTGTTTACTATATTTGGGTGCCCTGTAGAAGCACCAGAAATGAACATGTAAGTTTTGTACGCTTATAACTCAGTCATTTTTCAATAAGTTTTAGAGATATTTGCATCTATCGATCAGAAATTTTTCTATGTATTGGTTAACTCGAGATGAGTCCATTACCAGGGCTCGTACTTAGAGCTTTTTGGTGTGGGGGTAGTGGTGGGTAATTTAAAAAAAAAACATTGATAATATAAGAAAGATTTATTGACTCACTATTGGAATAAGCATAAATATTAGGCACTGTCAAGAATGAACGAATCAGTCAATCACATGTAAGCACGCTTTTGCTTCCCAGGCCCGGTACGACAATCTTACAAGCTGTCACTTGCTTCGATGTTACTTACTTCGGTTCTTCTCGTCACAGAATTCCCTGAGACAGAATCTTCCCGTCCCAACAGGTCAGGAATTATTTATTTCAATAGAACTTGGACCAAGTTGATGTCCCGAAAGTAAACATATGTAGGTAATGAAATGGAAAACCCCAAAATTTGTACCTGAAATGAGTTGCATTCGAATAAATATTGAAATGGAATGTATTGGCTATTGGCTACCTCTCCACAGTGCTATCAATTACTGCGGAGCAAATCAACGCAAACCTTTGGAATAGAACCATAAATGATGAGTCGGCAAGTTGTACCGCCGAAACTTGTCTAGTAACTGACAGCGCCGGCGCTAGCCCATTTGTCGCTTCACGCAAACCCTTAAAATTGGGTCCCCAAAATTTAGTCGTTCGTGACTACCGGGTCTGTAAACGGGCAGATCTACTTCAACGAGTGTTTGCAGAAACGTCCGTTTCCTCTGTTGAAGCAACACGAAGGCCCTACGATCTTTTGGCCGGATATGGCTTCGTGCCACTATTCAAAGGATGGCCTGGAGTAGTACGAAGCCAACGTACCCCTAGGACATGAACCCCTCAACGTTCCGGAACTAAGGCTTATCGAAAAATACTGGGATATTATGAAACAGGTACTACGGAAGCATCCAAGGAGGTCAAATCTGAGGAAGACATGAAGAAAAAGTGGGTTTCCGCGCAGAAGAAGCTGCAGCCAGATGTTGTACAGAAACTTATGAGTCGAGTTAAGCGTAATGTGCAAGCATACGGTTATAGTATTAAATGAAATAAATATGCCAAAATTTATTAATGGGTTATTTTTTATTATCTGAAAGTTTGAAAAGGATCGGTTAACTAGGTAATTTTCTACAGCGTTTTGAAGTGGAACACCCTTTATTTGGTTTCCGAAGCATAGGTTTATAACGCAATCTACATAGCCTTCGTTTAAAGTCTGACGTAGATTACATCCTTCTAGTAATGATGGTAAATGAAGTAACATTGAAGATTTTATTACACCATTATGATGCTTTTTGTTACCAAAATTAGTCATAAATGCGAAACACATCATTGTAGTTCACATTCGATTGTATCATATGCCGCCCTGAAATCCACGATAATATGAGTAGACGGGACTAACCATACCTTCCATTCATTCCTCTGGAAGTTTCTCCTATACCCAAATCCTGGCCTATCATCCAATGAAGTGCCGTTGCTAATAGTTTCTTACCATTTTTGTAAAATTCAGTCAGGAGTCGGTTCTATCCATCGGCTGTATTAGTCTTTAGATGTTGGATTTTTCACTCTTCGAGATCGGGACCCGTGGGATGTCATTTATGGGCAGTTCCAGGTTAACTTTCATACCACCTCCTTCTGTAATCCATATTACTAGCGAGACGCTCAAGGAAGAACTACTTCCACCTGGCTGCAACCCTCAATCGAGTAATCTATTTATATAAGAGGATTGTCTGTAGCCAAAACCATCTCTCTGATAGGACGTCATAAGAGGCTTATCGGTAACACTAGTTAACAAAATAAAACAAAAAGCGTGAACTCAGTAAGCTGAAGGTGATTTTTTATGTAAAATTGGCCGTCGAATCCGAAAATATCGTCAGAAACATTTAAAGTAGGATAGTTTTTGAGATATGCATTAAAGTTGCAATTTTGCTTAAAGAAAGAAAGTACATGCACATAAACACAAATTTATCCGGCTGCGGTGCACCAATTTTAAATCTCTTTTTCCCATATTAAAGAGGAGAAAATTTGCTATCGATTAGTTGAACATCATTTTTCTGTAAGAATAATAGTACTATAGATATTTGAGAATTTGTTCACAACAAAACAAAAAAGAACGCATTTTTTGAAATAATTTCAACTTTATCAAAGGTTTTAGACAAGATTAACGCATTTCAGTAATTTCATTTTATGTGGGTCTTAAAGGCCGATAAAAAATAAAGAAATCATGGGGTTAATGAAAACAATCGGTTGAAAATTGTAGAAGTTATGACCGTTTTACTAAAACAGTAATATTTGCGCATGATATTCAAGCTCATGATCATGCTTGAAGAGTGATTTAAATCTTAATAGTAAGAATTGTGAAAATAGTAAGAACAGTAAGAAAAATGAGCGTAACAAAGCATAAGTTTAAACGTGAAAATAATCTACAGGAACTCTGTTACGCCTGTGGAAACTATATTTTTACAACCCCGGTTAATTTCACTGCTTCATTGCAAACTGCGTTTTCATTTGCGTGTCCATTTATATAGATCATCACAAGCAATTCAATAAATGTTATGCCAATTAAGACAATGCTTGTTAGTGTTTGGATATAAAGGGGCTATTCGAGGTTATTGTTTGGATGTAAAGGGGCTATTGGTGATCCCTATGACCCAGATGAATAGCGTTTGATCATAGACAGCATTAAGCAGAGTTTGAAGACTGTATAGGATACCGCCTCTAGTTTCTGAAAATAAAAAACAGAAGTTGGCGCTAGTGTTTCATCATGCGTCATGTGTGAAAATATGCTTGAAACTGTCAATGTTTCTTTGTTGAATACAACAAATGTCGTTGCTTGGTAACGCATATTGTACATATTGAAAACAACCCAATTTTGCGCAAAAAATTTACTCAGTTTGGCAACAGCACTCTCTCTTTCATCTGTGTTTCTTTTGTGTTTACCGTTAAAGGCAGTATAACCTACGACATTCGAACCAACAAATAGTTGGTAAATATTGTTTTAGTTTATCGCGTCCATGTCACGAAATTTAATTTCTTTGAATTGAAATGTCGCAAAAATATTCAGCTCCCGGCTCACAGTATTAAAATCACCTTCCCGGGCTCACGGAAGAATGATAGTAAGATGCAATGGAGAGGTATAGGAAAAGTTTATTTTTATTAAAGTTAGGCAGAAGTTATGAAAATTAGATAATATTAGATTAGGTATTGTGAGGGTAAAAGCTTAAAGTAAGGGGGTATTTGCAAGAGCATGATATTTAAATGCGCAAACATTACTGTTTCAGTAAAATGGTCATAAGTTCTACAATTTTCAACCGATTGTTTTCATTAACCCCATGATTTCTTTGTTTTTTATCGGCCTTTAAGACTCACATAAAATGAAATTTTTGAAATGCGTTAATCACGTCTAAAACCTTTGATAAAGTTGAAATTATTCCAAAAAACCCAATTTAATCCACCTAGTGGTGAAAGGAACCTTTGTTATACGGTCTTACTTGCTATTTGAGATAGAAATCGACACGTTTTCGGAACATAATTCATCTATTGGTCAACGTTGCGTAATGCGTTGGTTTACATAAAATTTTTGAAAATTGAATAAGTTTACAAATTTTGAACAAAATAGGAACACTTTTAAATTTTGATAGATCCTTTTTTCATGAAATTGCTGAGTAAGGATAAGTAAGTTGTTATTAATTTGAGTAAGTGCAAATAAAAGTAAGTTGTAAGAGAAAATCTTATTCTTTAACATATACATTGCCTAGTAAAGGTCTAGCTTATAGGTTTTTGAACTATGCATAATTTCCTGTAATGCCATTCTATTTGATTCACATCAATAGAGTTTTCTAGAATAATTTTCATCAATTTTTATTAACCTTCGGTTACTCACGCTGTTATATTTTGTACAACACGCCATATTGTTATAAAGTTACAAATCGTTGTTTAACTAACGTATATTCTTCAATAAACTTATTCTGAGCAAAATGTCATAATTATTCAATGCATTAATAATTTAAATTGTTGGGAAAATAGATCAGCATAAACCGCCATCACAGAAACGAAACAATCAGCATGCGAGGTGTACCGCAATTGACCCCAAGTGGAATTTTCTCTCGTTTCTCCATATGGAAAAATGGTGTCTGTATGCAGCAAAGCAACCCAATGTAAAATGTTTAAAATGTATCCGTCTGATGGTAGTCAAGTAATTCGTAGTCAAAATTAGGGTATTTTTTTTAATCAAAGTTTTACAGTTCCTAAACAAGCAAATAAAGAGGTATACTATATTCAGCAAAGTTGTGTATTTTTATCATTTGTACAACTTTGTAATACATGAAAAAGTCATACTACAATTACAAAAAGAGCAAAAGTATAAAACCTGATTTTACAAATTCATATACAATAAATAAGATTTTTCTATCTTAGCTGCAGAGATGGAAGGTTACTGTCTTTAGCAAAATTTCTTGTAATAATATGCTCTATAACTTTGCAGAACACATCAATGTGTTATATTGACACTGAAGAAAAATATTATTTTTTATTCACTTTTAGGGGGATTAATCAAAATTTAGATTCCACCAGACGATAGAGCTTTTAATTTCAAGAAACTATTCTAAAGGTTTGATAAACCTAAAACCAAGTTTTCCTAGTCAAAACTCTAGTATGCACGTTTTCTTTGGTTTGAGGCTATTGTGCGCGCGAGTAACTGTGTTACAAAAGTTGGCGCGAGTGTTCGAGGGTTAATACCTTTTGACCGCTACAACCAATTATGAAATTTTGCATATATATTCGTAGTGTTAAAACCTCTCGTTTGATATTAAAATAATTGAAATTAGGTAAATTATCTTGGTTAGAATCATTATAAATTTTTGTTAATTTTGGTGTGGTGTGTACGGTTGCTCATAACTTTCAAATTAAACGTCCAATCAAAAAATCATTCAATAGTGATCTATTAGGATATATTATCTTTCAAATGAGACTAATAGCGCATAAATCGGTTTGGCCATCTCTAAGAAACAAGCGATAATTATCACCTTGTCAAAACAGGTTTTTTAAGCATAACTTTTAAACTACTTGTTTGTTTTCAATTAAAAATTCCTGAATAACTTAGCTTTAATAAGAGCTTTCATTTGATACTAAGATCGCTGAAATCGGTCATATAGTTCTAGAGAAACCCGTGTCACGTATTTTTCACATTTTTGCTTATAACTTTTAAACGAAACGTTGTGTCACGAAGCAACTCAATAGTGATCTACTAGACTATAATACCTTTCAAACAAAAGTAATAGCGAACGATTCGGTTCAGCCATCTCTGAGAAACAGGCGATAGAAAAAATCATTACATACATACACACACACACACACACACAGACATTGCTCAAATCGACGAACCCTATCGATTGGAATACGTGACTTGGCCCTCCGGGCCTCGGATCAATTTCGTGTTTTTCGACCAATTTTTAAACCTTTGTTATAGTATAACAAAGGTAAAAATGTGTTCTTTTTTGTTTTGTTGTGAACAAATTCTCAAATATCTACAGTACTATTATTCTTACAGAAAAATGATGTTCAACTAATCGATAGCAAATTTTCTCCTCTTTGATGTGGAAGCAAGAGATTTGCCATTGGTGTACCGCAGCCGGAGAAATTTGTATTTAAGTGCATGTACTTTTTTTCTTTAAGCAAAATTTCAACTTTAATGCATATCTCAAAAACTATCCTACTAAATTTTTCTGACCACATTTTCGGATTCAGCGGCCAATTTTACATGAAAAATCACCTTCAGCTTACTGAGTTCATAAATGCTGTTAACTAGTGTAATTAAAACCAGGCCCATGACAGGACATGATGTTTTCGTAGCATTGAGTTCTATTCTGCAGTGCACTGGTCGACTGCTGGACTGCTCAGCTGGTTTACTAGACTGCTCGACTGGACTGGTCGATTAGACTGCTCGATTTGATTGCTCGACTGGACTGCTCAACTAAACTGCTCGACTGAACTGTTTGATTTGACTGCTCGACTCAACTGCTGGATTGGGCAGATCGACTTGACTGCTTGATTGAACAGCTCGATTTAACTGCTCAAATGAATTACTCGACTTAACTGCTCGACTCGACACAATTGCTCAACTAAACTACTCAATTCAACTGCTTGAGTCAACTACTCGATTGGACTATTCGTATCGGCTGTTCGACTCAACTGCTCAACTAGATTGCTCAATTCAACTGCTCGACTAGACTACTCGATTTAACTGCTCGATCTGATAGCTCGATTTAACTGACGACTGGTCAGCTTGATTCATCTGTTCGACTTAACTGCTTGACTTAGCCACTCGACCTTCAACTGCTTGACTTAATTGTTCGATTCGACTGCCCGACTCAACTGCTCGATTCAACTGCTCGACTGGACCACTCGACTAAACTGCTCGATTTCACTGCGAACTAAACTGAACTGCACTGCGTGACTAAACTGTATGATTCGTCTGATCGACTCAACTACTGCTAGATTCAACTACTTGACTAGACTACTCGATTCAACTGCTCGACTAGACTACTCGATTCAACTGCTCGACTGAGCTGCTCGATTTCACTGCTCGACTCAACTGTTCGACCTGACTACTCGACCCAACTGCTTGACTCAAAGGTTTGATTCTACTGCTCGATTCAACTGCTAGACTGGACTACTGGATTAAACTGCTCAACTTGACTGCTCTATTCAACTGCTCGACTGAACTGATTGAATGAATAATTTGATTCAACTGCTCGACTATGCTGCTCGATTTGACTGCTCAATTCAACTGCTCGACTAGACTATTCGATTCATCTGCTTGACTGGACTACTCGACTCACCTGCTCGATTAAACTGTTCGACTGGACTACTGGATTAAACTGCTAGACTCGACTGCTCGACCCAACTGCTCGATCCAACTGCTAGACTCGACTGCTTGATTCGACTGCTCGATTCGCCAACTCAACTCGATTGCTTGTCGCGATATTATATGGTCAGTGTTGAGTCAGACCGGACCAAGTCGCAAAATTTAAAAAATTAGTTAATGACAGCAAAAGAATTTTCTAAGTAACATTTTACACTAATTAGACTACATAAATGTTGCAAACAGCCAGAGTTATAAGATGATTTCGAACGATTGATAGCTATAAACCATACAGAGCAGCAATGCGTTTTTCTCGTAGTCAGAATTTTGTTATTTGGTTTTGCCCGATTTAACACCGATCTTATGAATCGGTTCGCGGCAGAAAATGAACGGTTCAAAGCCACTCACACAAAAGAGTCATTTTGCCCACAGTGGAGATAATATTTTTATTCAGTTAAATAAAATCCAACGCGAGCATAAAAACTATTTGTTTCAATTCCGGCTAAAACTCTTTTATGAACAACATCATAGTGCTATATTATGGGGTACGAAATGGGGAAGGCAAACGAGAAAGCAACCAATATAGCTTTTGCCAGCCCAAGCTCCTGTCTAGCACCTCCACGTGGCCATACCCGGTAATGCTCTATTGAGAATCTAAGCTAGGGGGTGCGATGATGCGTGGTTCTCAGATGCCAGACCTCAAAACTGAGATTTTGCGCATACGGCTGAGCCACCCGGCCTTGGTGACAGGTAAGCCTAATATGTTATTTTAATTATTTGTTTTGTTTTAGCTCATCAAGCACCTCCTACTGTACGATTAAAACTTTGGCCGTAACAAGTTTAAATAATACACATGGATATCATGGATATGGAAAAAATTAAATTAATTATTGGATATCAGATGCAGTGATGGAAATTCAAATGACGTAATTGTATTTCACGCGACGGATTGCGTTGCGACGGTGAGATTGTTCTATTTTTGCATATATATACTCAATATATACTATATACAGTTTATTATTGAATAAATCTTCCTCATGATCCTTATTGTTCGCCTTGCCCTACTAACATGATATACTCTGTTTTCATGTAACATCTGTGAAGGTAGTATGGGTTCCCTGCACTTTCAAAACTAAATGCTACACATCCCTACCCACTTCCTCTGCGGTTGTTCGGACGTAGCCAGGTATATAATGCGGTTATATAGCCACCTACGATGTGTGCAGCCACATATGCTAATGCTAATGATAATGCTAACATCTTAAAGCTATATTATGCAATATAAGAACTCAAAGAACTAAAACAGAGATTACACATCGTCGCAAACACTGGCCAATGGAATGTACCCGCAGTTTTCTGAACAGACATTTATATTTTCCGGATCGTAAGATTCGGGCTCAATTAGTAAATTCATAAGAACTGTAATGCCAGACTGGTAGAAGAGGCAAGAACTGACAAAGACCAAACTTTCTCTAACAGCGTTCTGTCTACCACAAATACCCAGCTAGGGTACGGGTGGGTATTTCCAGCCCATTAAGCGGTAGCCTGAACAATATTCAGGAACTATGTTGAAACTATATTTATTCGAGACAAGATTTTTATACCAGTTGATAGAATAATATTTACTGAATATCGGCGTGTATTTTGGTCTTAATAAAACGCTACTGAATTTGAGTTACAGTCGCGAGAAATGATGAAGTCGCTGCGGCTAAATTGAGCTCCTTTATTCATGTGTTTTTTAAATCCGACAGGTCGAAAGAGCTAGCACAGCGATTAAATGCTTTTCAAAAACAGATCAAAAGAGACAAGAAAAGAGAGACCGATGGATAACTTCTCGCTATTGCCTACATTCCGGGCTCATTGAAGATAGTTAGTTTTGCAGTGACAACAGCTTGCCGCTAGCGCTAGAGTATCACTGAATCGTTCATATACACTAGCGCCATTTGTCACTCAAATACCAGATATGTCAGCACATAAATTGGTAGTAGTGTAAATAACGCACCATATGCTGGAAATAAAAACAAAATGCTGCTAATGGCTAGTGAATGAAAATTGATTTATATTTTCATATCAGAGGGGAATTTTTGTGTTCTTCCGTGATAAAAAGAAGTAGAATTGTTCTGTGATAGCATATTCACGGCTGTTTATTTTCTAGAAATAAGTAAACGTGATTATAATTGTGTGTTTTCCAAACCATCATCAAGAGCAGATACGCGTAAGTGATTGCTGCTAGTTTTTTCAGTCTGGTTACGTGCTAGTGGAAAAACAGTGGTTTTGATGTTTATTGAATAAAATTAAGCAAACTACTTACATTTTTATGAAAATAGTTATAACACATTAAAGCCTATTAATGCTACATTCGTTTCAGTATTGTTATATAGCGGTAAAGTTTTTATTTGGGAAAGTGTAGCCAAAAAAGGTAACGTATGCCGAAATTAGTAGCGTGATGGGAATACCGTACCCTACCTAGACAACAGACGGGAATGAAAACAATTGACTGACGCACTTTACACGTGAATGCTAACCACTACGCCGGGACTGACTCAACGCACTTTATAACTATTTTCGTCTATTTATTTACACAACATACCATTTATTTTTCAATCCAAAAGATTCATGGCTCTACTAGTCAAAACATACACACTCTCCGTGCGATTGAAAAGTAGGGTAATTGATCTTGAATGGACCTATTTAGCGCTTTTTAATACCACCACTCGCACTCCTGCTCAATTTACTCGTCATTTATAAATAATATGTGGTGATGTTACTATTTGTTGGAAAGTACCACCTTTTTTCTACATTATCAGTACTTTAAAAATGTATAATTGATGAAACTTTTATTAAATATATCGTTTTTTGCCAAAGCCTTTTTTTGATCTTGAATGGACCCAACATGATCTTGAATTGGACCTATTTTTGATTTTGAAATGGACCTAAATTAGGATTGTCATAGTTTCTTCCATGTAAATGAACAAAATAATAACAAAGAATTTTTTTTTAATAGTACAACTATACTACTGTTATTTATTAATAGGACACAAGGTTGAACAGCTTTTACCTTTCTTATACTCTGTTAGAAAGGTATGAAAGTCGGTTGAAAAATTTGAAATCGGTCACAGTCACCGAGGGTCTTGTTTTTATGTCAGCCCAACAATTGAACAATGTTTCAGTGACTTGATATGCGTTGTGTATGTATCTGTGTGTGACATTTGTATATTGGGAATTTATTATTACCTGTTGTTCAGATATGGTTGAAACGATTTCCACGTCATAAAAAAATTATGTCGCCTATTAGTTTCAAAAATTTAAACCATTCATTAAAAATATGTAATATAACTTGTATTAAACGTAGTTTATCAAGTACAGTGGGGTTCGTGTTTTTATTTAGTGACTACATATTTCGAAAGGTCAGACTTTTTACTGACGTAGGACTACGTCTTACTGCAAAGCATCTAAAGGTTTGCGACAGCCCCTGTCGAACATTTTGAATATAAAACCGTTGCAATCGTGAAAAATTCGTTAATTAGTGGTAATTATTCAATTTTTGACACATTTATATGCAATTTTTTCAGTTGAAAAATGATCTAGATTTTGCCACGGTTTCGATTTTGGCAACATATGCGACACGCATTTGTTGTCAAATTCGAAATCATACTGTAAATGGTGCTTGAAAAAATTAGACTTGGTAATTCTACTAGGTTTAAAGGTAAGCTTAGATAGTAGGTTTTAATTTTAAATGATAGTCGATGAAGAACTGTACCAGATAGAAAATAGGAAGTTTCAAAAATGAATATTTTAGATCTCAGAGTCACTCAATTTCGGTGGACAAGGAGGTATTAATTTTGTCACAAGTCAGAGGGAGAGGTGCTTAAAGAAAACTTTACATCCCCCAAGAATAAAATCAGAGGGGTTGTGTATAAGATACGACCACGGATTAGTCCGGTTTCATGATTTTGAATATTTTACTAAACTGATTTTTAATCTATCTGTCAATCGACCAAAAGGTGATGTGAAGTCAACCTGCTTACTTATCGGCGGAATATAAGGCCTTTGCAAAATATTTTTTAAGTTTTTGTCACCCCCCCCCCCCCCTTTGGAAATTGGCTTGAAAAATCGGGGGGCTAAAAACAATTTGGAGGATATGAGTATAAAATCAATTGTCCGTGGGCTCTACAGCCTGAAAAACTCGAAAAATGAGTGTAAAATGTGAGTGAAGTGAGAGTGTGTGAGTGTAAAATGTGAGTGAGTGAGTGAAAAATACTTAACACTTCTAGCACGAAACAGAAATGGAAATTCGAATTCGGAGTTTCCGAAAATCGTCCGAATTCTCTCGTTTTTGTCTTCTTTTCGTAGATTTTTGCATGGAAAATAATAACGTATATATTAAAAGCAAGAACAGATTTGGTTTTCACGCTTAAACTTTAAATAAAAATGCTTCAAACCCATGTTTTTTGCTCGATTAAAAGATCCGGTTGAATTTTATTGGCCTTAGGGTTTTCGGTCAGCGCGCTAAAGGTGTTTTGAAGCTTTGGTATATGCTTGATTAACGTGTTTAAACTATTTCTCATCTGAGTTTTGTCAAAACTTAAACTTACAGCAAAACTTTTTGCTGTATTTCTATGGAAAATACAGGACGTTATTTGTCCATGAAAAAATTTTTGATTCCAACCATTTTTACCTTACCATCCTTTTTTAGAATTCGAACACATAACAAAATGGTGGACATTGAAACATAAAAGTATGGTTTTTAAGCGAAAAAATTGACTTTAAACATTTCTAAAAAAATCAAAAATTGCAATATCAAGAAAAGGATGGGTCAAACACTAGATAATTTTGTTGGCTTTCAAACAAAAAAAGAATCATAAGAATTGCTTGAGCCGTTCTTGAGATATTTATGGTACCGACTTTCAAAACCTGGTTTCGAGAAAAACGACGTTGAAGTTTTTACTCGTTGTTTAATCACTCCAGACATGCGCGGTACAAATAGCTGTAACTTTGTCAATATTTGGAATTCATGCAAATGACTTCAAACACATATGGTCAAAATGTTAATCTTTCGAAATAATCAATAAAAAAATTTATGTTTTAAAAAATTGAAAAGGTACTATGCCCCCTTAACAGAAGGCAGTTAGTATCCCTCTTATCTTTTGATCCATCTTATCTTTTAATCAATGATGGTTAAAATTTTTTTATAATACTGAGAATAAATTAAGTTTATATTGTTTTAAGCATAAAATGGCATATGTTAGCTAACTAATTAGGAAGACTTTCCAGTTTCAAAACTAGAGGCTACAATGTACAAACACTATGAAGCAACTACGAAAAAGGATGAGTGATAGTTAGTTTTATCAATATAATTAAGTTTTTATTTAGGCTATAAATCAAGCCTACTTTCAATATCCCGTGCTTATAGATTAATTATAAACGGAGATACTATAGTGACAACAAGCAGTTTCAATGAATATACAACGACGAGTTCGTTAGTGGTAGGCAATGATAGCTACCACCAGTGATGTCTCGGAGCGCAAAACTAGGTCCATTCTAAAATCAATACTAGGTCCATTCAAGATCAAAAAAGGGGGTTAACATTTTTAAGGAATTTGAAGATTTTACTGGTTTTACTGAACTTTTAAATACCTAAATTGAAATTACACATATTTTAGCATCATTTTAAGAGTATTGTTTTATTTCAAACCAGAAGGGTTCCGGGTAGTAACAGTTTGAAAATACTCTATGGTGACTGCCAAAACGCTGAAAAACAGCTACTTTTAAATAAGCGGCAATAAAGTGGTTTTGGCTATAATTTTAATTTAATTTTAATATATTTACGTTCAGAAATGATTAAAGATAAACATTAAAGCTAAATACAGTACAAAGACTTGATAATTATATCCTAACATTCTTATTTAAAAATAGGTCCATTCAAGATCAGAATTCGACTGGGTCCATTTCAAAATCATTTACCCTAATAAATTTAGCAAACAAAACTCAAGCAATCCTAGAAGAAAACCCCAGAATGACACAGTTTATGAAACGGAGTAGTATAATTCAATGTTTATGTTTTACAAATGAATGTATGATCAGAACCGTTCAGTCGTTGTTAACCCACCGAAGAGGATGGAAACCTTCCGCACCGGTCAGACCGGGGACGAACGGCCCCCAATCGACCTACTGCCGGTGATAAACGATGCAAGTGTGCAAATCGAGTTGCAACAGAAAAAGGATATACACAATCATTTGTCAAATTGAATAATCTATCAAGAACTGCAACGGCGATTCCATGCTTGAACACATTGCAACTCAGCGTGTAACGCGTGGGATGCTACAACTTACTTTTGCGTTCACCCCAACCAACCAACGGCGCGGCGCTCGACGTCGTCGTCTTCGGCATAAATACGCGCAATATAAGCCTGTAGGCTCGCTCAGCAAGTCAAGTAGTGCCGGCAGCTGCAGGGTCTGCCCAGGGACCCGCTGCTGGTCGGCGTAAAAAATGATCATCCAGCGAACTAGCTGGCCGGACATTAGTGTCATTTACATGGGCGATAATAATTAGATTATCTGACATTGCAATTGACTCAAATGGGGATTTAAAGTGTTGTGAATGGTTGGAAAAGGATGAAAGCATTTTGCGAAGGTGTTGACAGGCGCTACGCAGCGATTACGGCTTATCTTGTCTAAGCCAGTCTTCTAACTTTGACGTAATGGACAAAATGTTAAACGAACTTTGATATTATTCTCAAACAGAATACCGTTTTTTACCTTGCACTATTCGATTGAATTTGAATCTGAAGATTCACTTTCATTTTTGATGTATATGTTTGAAAACCATTTTTGGAGTGACACGATCTCAACAACGAGTTGTTCGCTGTCCTCGGCAATCTACTGTTCAGCTGTGCTCCAAATTGTCCAGCTTTTGTCACGAGCAATGGCGACACATAATAAAAAATCCGCTAAAGACCGGCAGCAGTCGCATTATATCTCACAGCATGTTGTCTGCTCGTGGGCAAACAATCTTCACAATGCACTACTGGAATGAGTAATGGCCGTGATTAGTTTTGTGGTAAATATGCTACAATGCAGCTTAGTGTGAATATTGATTTCCAGCTGTCTCTCGTTTTGGCACGTGCCCCGGAGAATGCTGCCTGTCGCGCCAAATGGGACAGTGAAGAATTGTGGAATAGAATGAATGGTAAAATCTGTCCTGCTGGGAGCTGAATGTAGGACAGGAATCGACACTTTATTCGGAATAAAAAAAAACGCTTTTTAGCAACACAATTTTGCGATGACTCACATAATCAGCCAAACTTGTAGAAACCGTTATAACATTTGATTAATACTATCAATTCATCAACATCCACCCAATTTGATTGCGGTATTTACGGTGGTCGCGGTACAAGTGCTAAGCATTATATCAGCTTGTTGCTGTAGAGCACGTTTTCATGTGGCAATGTTGATTTACTCACATTAATTTCAATTAACCAATGTTGGTGGTTAAAATATTTTGCCCGTATCTAATCCTATCCTGTTAGCTAAATTGTCGATAAACACCGTTTACCTCACACAGAATAACTCTGACACTAACAGCTGAGGCCGTTCCCCAATCCATGCTACAAAATACACTGTCAGAATGAGTTTTTTTTTAATTTTTTTTTCTGGAAATCTTTAAAGTTAACCTATAAAGGAACATCTATCTCTGCTCGATGTAAAATTCCACGAACACCATCGGGCTGCCATAATGTGCCGTTGCCGTTTATCTTCACTTTTCTCACAATAAAATTTATGCAAAACAAAAGGTCTGTAATCTGCTTCTGTCGTACATTTTTATGGCAGGCCCGGTTGCAATCTCGCGTTTAGCGATTTATTTATTTATTTTTGCGCCCTGTTTTTTCGCCACAAAGTCAGCTCAGTAGAAAGGTAAGCATATATTGTGTTAATATTTTATCAGAAGAGTGTTTCCCGTTGGTAGTTGCGCCTTGCGCATTCACGAGTTTTGAAGTTTGGCGCGCATGGCGTGCGACACCGTCGAACCGAACGAGCGGCCGACACGACGACAACAACCGGGGTGCCATATGCCCGAATGGCTTGGAAACTTATCGCACCTGAAGGAACAACCGCAGCCGTTGCTGGTTGGCTGGCCAGCCAGCCGGCTACTTGCAACTCACGTCGTCGGTCGTCGCTTAACCGCGATTACATATGATCCATTGTTGTGCTGCTCGGTTCTCGGCTGCAGCAGCGAGCGATTTGGGGCCAACCGTCAGCAGATTGGTTTACCGTCGTCGTCGTTGTCGTCGTCGAGGTAAAAGCACACGTACAATATATCAGCCGGGCAGCTTTCAGGATAGAACGCTGTCGACGAGGTGAGAATGCCTGGTACATGCGCGGTCCTGGCGTACGTACTTAGCATACAATATGTATTAAATGGTATCACAAAGGGTTGACCCTCGGCTGTGACATGGGCGCGGTTCCTGGATCTCGAAGTGATTGTTGTTTTTGATCAAAATGTGCGTTGCTTCTATTAGCTGATGTGAAAAGGAATGTTTTGGTGGAATAAATTGTAACGAAATAAATTGATTAACTACTTCGGTGATGGAGGAAGGCTCTTCGGCAGTTCATCAGCAATTATATAAACAGAAATTATATTTATTCATTATCAACCTAAAAGTAACGCAAAGTCTTGGCGCTACTTTTCGACAAAATTTGGCATTCTGTTGTTCGACAGATTTCACAACCAACTTGTGAAGTGCGAACACGAGATTATTTCAACACAGTAAATTTATTATCAACTCTTTTGATCGGAGCAAAACCAAATTTGTTGGGCAGTCTTATACATGATATAATTCAGTTTAGATAAATTAGATCAATTATTAGCGTTTGTCTGCTAAAATACTCGATAGGTATTTTCGCTTTACGCCGTCCATAAGAGTTTGTACAGTCGTAACCGGTAGCTCTTTATTATTTTTTTCCATTCCTTTAGCATGTCCTTTGCATTTTTGGTTTTCGACCGCCATCTTTCTGCATTTCTGCTTCATCATGGCTTAATTGGTTACAATCGGATGTAGTTCAGGGTAGTTCGGTAGGTTTATATCCTTGGGGACAAAATGCACCGAATTACCTTCATACTTTTCCAACACGCTTTTAGAACAGTGACATATGAGACTAAATCCAGCTAAAACAGTCATTTTTCATTGTATTGCTCTAAAAAGGCAAATGACAATTTTTGGGGCACTCAGACGTGTAAATTTTACTAATTGTTGGTAGCTTTTGTGATGAAAATTTCCCTTCGCTTGCCACAGGTGCAGATAGCCTGCCAAATAAGATATTTCGATGCGAATTTCGATGTGTTTTCTTCTTTTTAAAACGATCATCCACTTTGTACCTATCTTTTCCGGTGTAAAACTCCTGTTTTGGTTCCTCTCCAGGTCCTGTATTGGAAGTCAGCTTTGACATTATGTCATGCATCACACACATTATAAAATCAACTGATTTGATTTGCCCAATTCAATCATCAAATCGGTTGATTTCATAAATCATGGGGCCCCAGCAATCGAACATTCGTGAGTCATAGAAAAAGTTTAATTGAAATAGAAATTTTAGTTTAAACGTCAGGGCCCCAACAGTCCCACATGGGCTTCAAATGGGACTATTGGTACCCCGAACGTTAAACCAAAATTTCTTTTTCAATTAAACTTTTTCTATGACTCACGAATATTCAATTGCTGGGGCCCCATGATCCATGAAATCATATAAGTTGAGCTGTTGGGGTCCAAGCTCCGAAAATATCACCAGCTTCAATTCTGAGTATTTAAAAGTAGAATTAGTATTTCATCCGCAGTTATTTGACTACTTATAAATATTGAACTGTCGGCTTAAGCTCCATATTTAGTTTACTTCAGTGACGACGGTCCGTTATCGATCCTGCACCGAATGAATTTTTTGTGCCTTCTGTTTATTGTGATGGCCCTTGACCTCTTGGCCCTGCCTCCACCCCATACGCCTCTTTGGAGAGGGAGGGATGATATATCTCTTGGATATTTTGAAATCCCGTTTCTCTATCATTTGCGCTCAAATTCTCGTCTCATGCTCTTTTGTTTCTAATCGGTCTGCCTTGATGCGTCGCTCTCCCGCGTATGACCATCACAGTATTGCTAATGTTAGAAACTCACAATAACCACCATCATAGTCTGCCTACTACTGTTCCTATTTTACCTGTCTCGCCCTTGCAAGCAACAGGAAGCGGTTCTGCTTTAGCAGACTAACTTGGCTTGATCTTAGCCAACTGACCAGTATCATTATCGCCTTCAGCGTAGCTACTCTTTCTTCTACACAATTTCCTCCATTTAGGCACGCACCTAGCGAGACGTGAACCGATTAGGAAACATCTAACGTCCTCTTATGGTCCTCCAGTACTTAATCCTGGGCTACCTTTCTTCAAACCCCTCGAACACCAGCTGAACGTGCATCATCCTCGATAGCGCACATCTATTAGTGCGATGTCTACTCCGAAGTCTACGGTCTCTTCTTGATTCTCTGCTTAAAATAATTTTCGATACTCTTTCGTCGGGCATTCTAGACACGTGACCAGAGCAGACTGCCACACTGTACTATTTTCATTATAACAGCATATTTGCATTCTTAATACAGCTCGTGGTTCATGCGTCTGCGCTACGCTCCATTTTGGATTTTGCGAAATTTTACGCTAAAACCCCAAGCATTCGTCGATCAGCTTCTATTACCGTCCATGATCCATGTCCGTAAAGGGCCACCGAGAGGATTAGTGTTCTCTAGAGCGTCAGTTTCAGCTACAGCTACAACATGTAATGCCTGCGTAAAGGTCAATTCGCAGCTGCAATTAGTCGTTTTATTTTGCGACTTACATCGTTGTCACATGTCACGAGCATCCCGAGCAGGAGCGAAAAGCAAAATAATATCAAAATGTGTTATTGGAAATCGAATAACTCATATCAAAATTTGATTTTGTTTTGGCTGACATAGTAAAATAAAATAACAAAAAATAATATCAAAATTTTACTCCTTTAAGGCCAAAAGAATAACTACTTGTGTTATTTAAATAACAAAGCAATAACATGACTGTATTCAGAGCTTAGTATAACATATTTTAGTATTATTAAGGTATTGAATAACAAATGCAGTAGTATATGAGATAATAAAAAATCATTTTATAAAATAGTTGTAATCTAAAATCATTTTAATCAATAAAAAAAATGTATGAAGTATATCGAATGTTATTTTAAGGCCAAAATAAGATATGATAACAAAATCAGTTATTAAACTCATCTTACAACCACTGTTTTAAATATCTACTCAATAACAAAATGTGTTATCAATGTATCTCCATATCTATTCAATAACAAAATATACCATTATAACACAGTTTGATATTGTTTTTACATTATTTTGCTCTTCGCTCCTGCTTGGGATACCACAATATATTCAGTTCCTCTTCGACACCAATACCATTTGGATTTCCACGCCATGTACTTCGTTTTGACGGTGTTAATGGTAAGTCCTTTCGCTGCTCTACTTTTGATTTCGGTGATATCGATGTCATCTGCAAAATCAAAAAGCACGTGAGGTCTCATTTGCTATTCTGACTCCTAATTTTTACTCACCCAGCGTCACACGAATCAACGTAACTAGTTCTGTAGGAAAACCATGTTCTAGCGTTAACTGCCACAGCTCATTTCGTTTGATTGAATCGTATACCGCCTTGAAATCCATAAAAATATGATAAGTCTGCAAGTTGTACTCCCGGAACTCGTTAGTTACTAGACGCAGGGTAAATATCTGATCCATCGTGAAGCGACCCTCATGAAAACCAGCTTGATACTCGCCGACGAAGAACTCAGCTAACGGACTCAGCCTAAAATACATGATAGGGAGAGCACCTTATAGGAAAAATTGAGCAACGTAATGCCTCGATAGTTTTTACTCTCAAGTCGTTGTCCGTTTTTAAATTATGGGAAATGAGGCCAATCAACCACTCCACCGATATTTATTTTCCTCCCATATTCTGTTCCTGACAATGAGGTGGCGAATTGTTTCGTACAGCTGCTCGCTCCCCGCTTTTAGAAGTTCAGCCAGGATACCATCCTTTACAGCAACCTTACCGTTTTTCAGCTCACTGATTGCTCTTTTGACCTCCTCCTGTGTTGGTGGCTCCACAGTTTGGCCGTCGCTCAAAATTCTTATCCTGTACCTGCTGATCTTCGTGTTTACTTCTCTATTCAACAGCGCCTGGAAATACTATTCCACCTGGCTGCTACCGTCGTTTTGTTAGTAAGCAGTGCCAGCACTATCACTGCACATCACAAACATGGCAAAATTCTTGCATCTGGCCATTTTGTAGAAACTCCGTGTGTCGTTGCTGGCGAACCTCTCCTCTGGACTGGCGAGCACGTGCTCTTCGTACTGGCGTTTTTAGACGGTGGGTTCTTTTTTCCGAAGCTCTACCAGGACGAACCAAAAAGATTCGCGCAGAGTGTAGGGCATTCCTCACATTGGAATCGTGTGAAGAAATTCTGCAGAGGATTCGCACAGAATACCTTGCTTATAGAAGCAGGATTCTTATAGGAGAATCCAAGAGTTTAATCCCAGGGATAGCTATAACTCGGCCCAGGAATCGCCTGCACTATGAACTGTTCTGTTCTGACGTGTAGACGCAGTAAACTACTCATATATATTGAACTGTTGACATCCTATCATTTATAAAATCACCTTATTTGATACTTGCAATTTTGCATGTCATTAACCCTATAACTTAAAATCTGCGGACATATAAATGGGTGATAGATGAGGAAAACGTTGCATTGCTGGCAAAGATGCACAGTGGCACTCATTAGAATGTGGAAAGTTCTTTTCCGGGTTCGCCGAAGGACGGTCAGTAAAGAATCAAATATTCACACTGCGGCAGATCCTCCAAAAAGTCCATGAATGCAGAATTCAACGCACAATTAATTCATTGATTTCAAAGTTGCGTATGATACCATCGACCGTAAAATCATGGCCATTCTAACCTCGCAGGGGACTTTATCAACGTGATGGTCCCTCATGTGGCCTGTTTAACATGCCGTTACAGGATGTTATGAAAGGAGCAACACACAGGCACAATCTTCAGCAAATCTAGTTAGTTCGTCTGCTTTGCCAATGACATGGATATTGTCGATAGAACAACATCTGTGGTGGTGGCTGAACAAACTAAAACTCAAAGTAGCGAAGATTGGGTTGAAGAAAAATGGGTCCAAACTAAAGTACCGTGAACCGCTATAATGACGCACACGCTAAAAGCTGGTAACTCGGTCCTAATAACGGCTGAGTTTGTTTTGTTTCGAGCATCGAGCCGCTATGCTGCCCATTCTCCCGATACTCGACACTCGACAGTGCCTGAGTCGAGTCGAGTTGCACGACATGACATACAAAATAGAGCCCATATTCATTCGACTTACTGTCCTTGTAACGCTGAAGTCTTTTGAGTAGATGTAGTTTTTTGTGTTAATTTACTATCATGAAAATATTGCAAATTGGGCTCCCTAATCTCAAAGGCCCGGTGGGCCCTTTGGCTCCCAGTCCGCCCCTGGTCACAAGGTTACTGAGTTTGCTTTAACAAACGAATGGCCGTGAGTTAGAATCTTGGTAGAATCAGGTCATTCGATGTCAAAGTGACTTTGGGTTAATTCTCTGCCCCCTCGTTACCCTTTCCTCGTGCTGAATTCTATACTACCCCGATGAAGCCTCTTGACAGTGCAAAAAGTCCCTCTTATGGATGGCTATAACTGTAGACAGTACTGACATGAGGAACGAGGTGGGGAAAGTAGAGCAAGTACTGAAAGCAGAGATTACCTACGAAAGGCCGAAACACAAATCTTGCGCAACACGTGAAAAGGGCCTAGGGTAAATGATTTCGAGTGGACCTACTCGAATTCTGATCTTGAGTGGGCCTATTTTTAAATAAGAATTTTAGGCTTGATAGGTGTAGTCTTTGTACTGTATTTTACTTTTATGCTTAACTTTAATCATTTCTGAAGGCAAATATATTAAAATTAACTTAAAATTATAATCAAAACTACTTTATTGCTGCGTATTTAAAAGTAGCTGTTTTTCAGCGTTTTAGCAGTCACCATAGAATATTTTCAAACTATTACTAACCGGAACCCTTCTGGTTAGAAATGAAATAATACTCTTAAAATGATGCTAAAATATGTGGAATTTCAATGTAGGTATTTAAAAGTTCAGAAAAACCAGTAAAATCGTCAAAATCCTTAAACAATTTTAAACCCCTTTTGTGATCTTGAGTGGTACTAGTATTGATTTTAGAGTGGACCTAGTTTTGCACTGTGAATTATGAAGCAGTATAGATCAGGGGCGTAGCCAGAAATTTTTCTTAGGGGGGGTTTTACAAAAAAAAATTGACATAGCCTAACCTTAAGGAGTTTATCTAGGAAATGGGGAATTATTTTCAAACATCACAAGCTATTTTGGTTTATACTCCGGGTTCTTCATTTTGACACAAAAAATCAAAATGTTATGAAAGTAGGTAAATGTTGCAATTGCGCCTCCCAGTTTTTATCGTGGTACGTTGTATATTCAAATCTTGGCTGGGAGAGACTATTAGAGTCAATAGGATCGAGTCCCTTCCGGGCGCGGCAAAAGTCGAGACAAGTTGACAAGCTTAAGCTGTATGCTTTTCTACATTGCCATAGAGACATTGAGAAGATTATCCGGCAAGCAAAATCGAAACGAGAGACTTAATTTTCAGTGAAAGTAGCTAACTTCTTGGCTACGCAGATGGCTTTGATATTGTAGGCAGAAACTTCGCATGATGGTAGAGGCTCAAAGAGACGAATGTGCATTTTTCGCGGACGGTAATCGTTGGGATCGCTGGTGGCCGCGGTTAATACAAATAAGGAGATCTTGCGACGCATTTAAGCAGAAACTCGAGACTACTTTGCCCTTCGCAAAACGCTTCCATCCGCTAGCAAACGATAGCCACCGTACGATGCTGATAAAGTACATAGCTTTATTAGCCCGGTAGTTTTTATGGATTTGACGATTCTCGCGGAGGATATGCCTGCACTTGCCGACGATATTTGACGGAGCAAAAACTGGAAGTGGAGAGCGGCGGAGGTATAATAGAATCTCTTTTTACGTCCATTTATTTTACGTGATTTCTTTTTGCGTCAATATTTCTACGTACGGAATTTGAATTAATATTTCTCGTTTTACGTCTAAAATTTGAATTAACGGCCACTCTTTATACGACCGATTGTTCTTACGTCCCATAATAGTGGACGTGAAACGAGATTTGCGTGTATGTGAATCATGAGCAGCAGACATAATTTAATAGTTTTTGTGATATGAAGTTTATGTTAATGAAAATTGTATAGTAGTTATTGAATATTGTAAAGTTGACCAATAAACGAATTATTTTAGGCGTCTGACGATAGGTGAAGCGTACTAGCCTGAAACGTTACGCAGAAAAGGAAAAGAGTCTTTTTTTCACCGACAAGAATCAACGACACATGTTATTAATAACGTTACGGTGACTAAAAATATAAAGTATAATTTCATAGAGATTAGAGGGGAGATTACTATCGGACATCTAGTGAAGCATACGGTAAACTACGGGGGACCGGACAGTCGTAAGGAAAACTGTTCTATTTAACAACCCCACGGGCACCCAGAACAGAGGGACCCTACGTGCGAGATGACTCAACTTGGTCTTGCGATTTGCGCCTTCTGAAACGACTGGGAAATAGGTGACGAGTAACCCAAGATTAAGTTGCATGCAGCCGACTAGTTGAAACAGCATGAGGTCTATGTTACAGACCGCGACAACGAGGATCGTACAACTAGTCCCGTAAATTTTCCTGTGCTCTAAGCAATTGGTAGCAGAAATTTCAAGCTTCATAGTGCAAAACAAATTTTCGTCTGGGGGGGGGGGGGGGGGGGGGGGTTTGAACACCCAACCCCCCCCCCCCTCGTCGCTACGCCCATGGTATAGATGATTGCAATATTAAGTTTTATCTTAACCATATATTCAGGAGTATCAAGTTGCGTGTTCTAAAAGCCACGCAAGACAAAATTACAAATGTTTGTCAAAATTTACGTACGTATATTGCCGCCACACCGTGGGATGAAACCCAAATCTAGGTGGACAAAAGTAATTACGTTAAAACCGTTAGTCCTAGGTATATAGTATCTTCGGAGAAAATTAGTCATTTCAATATCTGCATTTTCTGGTGTACATGGCATTAGGGTGGCCATCATAGTAAGCGAGTGCAAAACATAAACTTTTTTTGTGGCTTAAGTTAGCTGAATAAAATGTTCAGCAAAATTACAGAACATTAAATTTTGAATTACTTAGCTAAAGAAATGAAAGTCCTATCTCTTATGGTTGATAGGCTGGAACAATTTAAGGTTTTTTTGGACGAGATGGACCTCAAAAACCGTTTTTCCGTTGACCGTTTTTTCTTAATATCTTCTTTCGTATTTATTTCTCACAAATCTTGTCTTCTGAGCAGTTTTACATCCATTGAAAACGCACATTTTATTTGAAGGAATGAAGTCGCTATCTCCTTTGGCTCTGTAGCTATAGCCAGTTTTTCTAAAAAAATGCATTTTTCAAGTGTCAATAACGTAAAAACTGCTTAAAAGCAGCAAATCAAATTTTGTATAGATGTTTAGAATATATTACTAAACCACCGAAATTAATTGAGATCGCATCTGTCCAGCTCGGCCCTTTTTTGCTAGACCGTATTGAATAATGAAGGAAAAATAACCGTTTTACTTACCAAAATCACAATTTTTACGTTAATAGAATGGATTAAAAAAAAACTAAACACTGCACTGCCACTTATGCAAAGTTTCGATAGAAAAGATAAAGTAGTTTAAAAGTTATGCTTAAAAATATGTTCTGGCTAGGCCTCAATTAGTCGAATGTTTCTCAGAGATGACTAAACCGATTAATGCGCTATTTGGCAGGTAATATAGCCGGATAGATCACCATTGATTTGTTTTTGATTGGATGTTCCATTTGAAAGTTATGAGCAATCGTGTACAACATAATAAAATTTACAATTATTTGAAACGATTTCAACCCATTAATTCATCAGATTTCATTTATTTTACTATCAAACTAGAGGCCTTATGACTCTGAATATATTTGCTACATTTGATCAGAATTGGCCTTACGGGTCAAAAGTTATTTAATAAAACATTGATAAAATTATTCAAGAAAACTTTACTGCTATGAATGAAAAACGCGGTCATTTACTCTAGCGTAAAAATGCGTAGTTTTCCAGGTGGTGTGTTTCTGGAAAAGTTCATTAAAGAACAAATAGCGCAACTACGCTATTAGGGTGACCGAAAATTCATTTATTAGGGTGATACAAATTTTTGTTTTTTTTAATGCGTCCAGAAAAGTACAGTGTCTTCACAAAAGTTGTAGAACACAGTAAAATAAGCAACTTTGTTGTACATAGTAACCATCTATCTCTTACTGTTTGTGAAATGTAACAATTTGTTTAAAAATGCAACAAAAATTGAAAAATTGGGATATCGAAATACTGCTATTTTTGTCACAATTTAGATAATTTATTTTTACATGTCGAAAAAAATTCAGCCAAATCGGTCCTTTATATACTTACTGAGATACGCGTACCGCTGCTGAAAAAACATGATTTCGAGGAAAGCGCGTTTAAATTATTGTACAGCTAGGCACTTCCCCTTCAGGTCACCCCACAGTTTTTATTGTAAATTTTCAACGATACCACGTATCGAAAAAATCTTTGGGCTCAACATTTCTGAAGGTAAAAGTCTCCTAAAAACAAACGAGTTTCTTGACTTTCCAGTGTAGTGTCCCCCCTGAGATATCAATTTTACCGAAGAACTTTGCACACGATTTATTTATTACTTCCAAATATTCTACAAATTTATTCAGTATACTAGCTGACAATCTTCGTATTGCCACAAATTAAACTGTGTTGTACATAAATCGTGAATCTTCGTCACAATCTTGAGTTTTGCAAGTTTCTGCGGAGTTCATGGGGGTTTTAATATACAAATTTTCCTCACAGTAAAGTAGAAAACAACTCCCCCCATTGCTTAGCCTGATAAAATAAAGCGGATAGCATTTAAATATTCGTCATCATAAAAACGTAAGGGGTCCTAATTCATCATAGAAAAAAATCATGCCTCCAAAAACACCCACATGCCAAATATGGTTCCATTTGCTTGATTATTTCTCGAGTTATGCAGAAATTTGAGTTTCATTTGTATGGGAGCCCCCCCCTCTTAGTGGGGAGAGGGGTCTCTAACCATCATAAAAACCTTCCCTGGCCCCAAAAAGCTCTATATGCCAATTTTCACGTCAATCGGTTTAGTAGTTTTCGATTCTATAAGGAACATACGGACAGACAGATAGACAGACAGACAGACAGACAGACAGAAATCCATTTTTATAGGTATAGTTTATATTGATGATAACCATAGTCTTATCAAAAAGTCTGTTCCGAAGACTTGTCGAATTCTATCTCAATTGACAAATGAGATGATATAACAAAGGTTCCTTTCACCAGCAGGTGGATTAAATCGTGTTTTTATACTGGTTTTTGGTGTGAGCACATGAATTTAGCATAGCGATCTTCCCTGTTAGGTTATATAATACTGCAAAATCGAGCAACGTTTTATGTGCAAATCTCTACCGAACCTAGATTCCGCATGGGGAAACTACTGAGTGGCAGCACACCGAGAAGGATCGCAAACCTATTGGGTGTGGTGTGAACTT
This sequence comes from Sabethes cyaneus, assembly GCF_943734655.1. Classification (NCBI taxonomy): domain Eukaryota; kingdom Metazoa; phylum Arthropoda; class Insecta; order Diptera; family Culicidae; genus Sabethes; species Sabethes cyaneus. Next base: position 60,616,308 of record NC_071355.1, read on the forward strand.
TAAATCGCAGCGGGCACCGTCCTCAAGGTAGGTTGCCCACATACCAACCGCATGCTGGCTGCTGGGCTCCAATCGCGAGGGGTGCCACAACACAACTAACGTATCTACATGGATAATGCTTGGTGGGAACATTAAAAACTTGAAGTTTGACGTTCCAATAAAAGCTTCGTTGCCAGGTGAAGCTATGGCAGCATTCCTACGGATATTTGCCTGCAAATGCATCCATTTGTGTCGGAGTGTGTTTTAGAGTACCTACCTGCAAGAGTACATGTTTCATTACACCTGCTGAGGAAGTTATCATATCTTTGCCTTGTCAGCTGGTAAATGGGCTCAATTACTGTTTCAATAATATTCCAAGTGCCAGTTTATAAGTAATACGAATGCTGTGCTGGGGAAACGTAAAAACATACCAATCTAATCTCGTTTGGCAGGTAATTGGTACACATCTAGTGCATTTTGCTGCCTATTTGCGGTTTACATCGGCAATAAAATGCTACTACCTTGTCAATAAATGCCAATCGATGAGTTAGCAATATTTCTCGGAGCTAAAAGAACCGGCAACTATCAAAAGTGTTGATAGGTTGAATTCATTGGATTTATTAGTTGTAGGGACAATCTTCTTTATAGCCTTTAATGGATATTCGAATTCATTACCAATCATTATTATGTCGCAGCCTTTAGGTTTAATTGTCAATATTGACATCCTATAGGTTCAATAAAATATGACACAATTTCTTTATCCTACGGCTAAAACATTGTCAATAGGCATTCAAATTTATTCAAAAGGACTTCAATTATGCTAAATTTGAACGGGATGACGGTTCAAATCGTAGCCGGTTCGCAGCAGCAGAAATCATAGCGCCAAGCAACCATTCAGTGACGAATGCAAAGCTGAGACTCAGGACGACGGACGTCTACCATAATCGTTACTATTTAGCATAATGATGACGTCCAGATGATAAGCCCTCGCCCATAAAACCAATCAAACAGACCCGGACTCCGAAGAAGTTGGAGTCAATGCTGATCCAGCTAGGGACCAACAGTAATGCCACTCAAATGCGCCCGGATTCAGCAGACATGTAAATATCTATATGCCGAAGTTGAACCAATCAACCTTTTTGCTGACGAACTCAAAGCGTGGCAGCAGCAGCAGGAAGAACAACAGCAGACAGTTGAGGCCTATGACAATCATACCGTCAGCCAGTGTAACTGGCACACTCAACACACTAAAATGCACTGAAGCATATTTGATAAAATTCAAAATTCTCTATCTATTCTCTAGAAATGACTATTCATTCGAAACACACGTTTATCGCAAAAAAAAAACTCGTTTCTTTTCAAACGGCTTGTCAGTACCGAAGGTCATAGATGAAAATGTAAGCCAGTAAACGCAGAAGTTTGCCACTTAAATTAAACAACAAATTCCATTTTGTAATTGAGCCTTTTTTTTGGATGGTCATTATCACTGCGACCAGCATTTTGATTTATTGTAATACTTGCCAGCCTGTCAAAGTTACCCTCTGCCAGGGTGCCCGATCTGCTGTAGGCAGTCAGCCGTCAACGAGTCCGATTGTCATCTGGCCTGATGTTTATGAGAATTGACTTGCAAACGTGATCATTTTGCTCTACTGGCACTGCCAGCCATCGTTGCATTTGCAGTCGGGACCAACAACGGGGGTTCATGAATGGCGAATCGAATGGAGGTGATGGCATCATCATACAAGTTCAACGAAAAAGAAAAGTGTTATTCCAATATCCGCGTCTCAATTGTTCACTCGGCTCGCGGTTCGCGAAGCCATTTTAGCCTGTTTGTAGCTCAGCTAGCTGGGAAAGGAACATTATTTTATATTCAAACGATGACGACGCGAACAACGGCGATGACGACGACGACGACGACGACTACGACTACGACGTCGTCAAAGGAATGGATGTGATGACGGATTGGACTGGCCTGATGATCTGTTGCTGCTACTGCTGTGGCAGGGGTTATAATAGTAGGAAATTATCTGCATCTGAACTGTGTGCGACCGGTTCGGGTTGCATTTGCAGAAACTGAAACGGATGAGATCTTCGACACTGATTTCCTGGTAATTGATTGGTTATTTCAGTTCGATGAAGTTCGTTCTGGGAATCGATTATCGACGAGGGCGATTCAGATCGTTCCGAGTGAGTCGAATACGTCACGTATGAATATTGTCCATGCTGATGAGGTGAATGCTACTCGTCTCTGCATATTAAAAAGAATTAGATGCCAGTTGAAAAACATTAAACTTCCTTAGCTTGAGATTCAAGTTACGTCGTGTAACGTTTGCACTAAAAATGGATTTTTTCCCATGGAAGGTTATTATATTAGTTTACCTGCAAAAAAATTCCACAGCTCTGTCCGTCGAACTTGGCAAAATAGATGTTTACATTTTACTATTAATAGATCATTCGCAAAAATCTTTAGACGACTTTAGACGTTAGACTTTAGACTTTAGACTTTAGACTTTAGACTTTAGATTTAGACTTTAGACTTTAGACTTTAGACTTTAGACTTTTGAGTTTTGAGTTTTGACTTTTGACTTTTAACTTTTGACTTTTGACTTTTGACTTTAGACTGTTGACTTTTCACTTTTGACTTTTGACTTTTGACTTTTGATTTTAGATTTAGACTTTAGACTTTAGACTTTAGACTTTTGATTTTTGACTTTTGACTTTTGACTTTTGACTTTTGACTTTTGACTTTTGACTTTTGACTTTTGACTTTTGACTATTGACTTTTGACTTTTGACTTTTGATTTTAGATTTAGACTTTAGACTTTAGACTTTAGACTTTTGATTTTTGACTTTTGACTTTTGACTTTTGACTTTTGACTTTTGACTTTTGACTTTTGACTTTTGACTTTTGACTTTTGACTTTTGACTTTTGACTTTTGACTTTTGACTTTTGACTTTTGACTTTTGACTTTTGACTTTTGACTTTTGACTTTTGACTTTTGACTTTTGACTTTTGACTTTTGACTTTTGACTTTTGACTTTTGACTATTGACTTTTGACTTTTGACTTTTGACTTTTGACTTTTGACTTTTGACTTTTGACTTTTGACTTTTGACTTTTGACTTTTGAATTTCATGAGCAAAAATTTATAAATTTTCAAATGTTGGGAATATAGAAAATAGTTGACATTTGTCGTTAGGAAAAGTTTATTTGCTTACAAAAGGATGTAACCTAGAAAAACTTTTTACCATCGACAGAGGAAGCAAAGAGAACTGATTCTAAAACACACTCGACGTGTGTTTACTTATTACCTCCCCCCCTTCCTTCCCTTCCTTGTCACCTAGAGACGCAGCGAAAACAGCAAAACTTTCACGATATTATGTCGAGAACTCCGCCTTAACTCCTTAACTTCGAAGAGGCTGTCTAACCGGTAGTACCGAAAGCGGTAATACCGACCAATTTTAGGATACCGAAATACCGGTTTTGGAAAGGCAAAAAACCGATATTTGCGGTATTTTATAATAACTTAGTTTTTTCAAACTCCTTATTCGAAGAAGAATTAAGTTTGATGGAAGAAAGTAAAACCCACAGAAGAACAACTTCGTGTTAATGCTCACGAGATTCTACGACTACTAATAATGAAGAAGGTGAAATTGTGGGTCAAATAATTATAGCTCTTGAGCCCGTTTACGGCACAGTAGGGTATCTGCTGTAAAAAAGTTTCATTGTATGAGCCAGACGTCGCGTTTCAATTTATTTTTAAACAGCTTGATATTTAAAAGCCACCAAATTATCCGAAGCTCTTAAATAACGAATTTATGAAACAAGATCTGGGCCCATCAACGTCACTCATAAGTAATTCGTTACTCAACAATGAAGTAACGTCGCTTCGTTTCAAAACTGGCTTTAATCAGCGTCAATAAAACGGTTTTCACTTCATCATGACGACCGATTGTAAATTTTCATTTGTATTTTTCTATCAAATATTCAGCAGAAGGCCAGCTACTTTGAATGCAATTGAATTGAATTTAAGTAACATTTCCTACAATTTAACGCATATTGTTGCCGATGCAACAAGAAAATAATTTTTCCGAAATTTTAAATCGTGTATTTCGCGTACCGCGATTAAAATTTTCCTATAATGGAATTGCGATTGCATGATAAATAATTTTGAACAATTTTGCATGTATTGTGCACTTACGTTTGTGCGTTTCCTAGCGTTTACGGAAAATTAATCGTCGTGGATGCTAAGCTTAGCATGAACAAAGTTTTGTTATCTAGTTTGTAAGCACAATGTTTAGTTAATTTCCTATTTTAGATTAGTATGTAGTTGTACAAACTTACGGATGAATTACAAATTAAGTTAACTTTAATCCTTTGCACGAAACTCTCACTTTGGCTAACCTACAAATTGTACATAGTTTAGATTTAGTATTAATTTTAAGTTGAATCTTTTAATCTGTAAATAACGCATTTTAGAATGACCACTCACGTAGTATATAAGTTTTAAATAACAATTGTATAAAAGAATATAGATTTTTATAAGAAACTTAGGTTTTTAAGTTAGCGTGCGACACTGCACAGCACGTTTTCTGATCACGACGTTTTAGTTCCAAGCAAGTGATTTTGCCTTTTTATCCGATCGAGTGCCAGTTCTGTCACGCAATACGGCACTATCCGGTGAAGCGTCGCGTTGCCAATGAGATATGAGTAGGTGCGGCGTTGCATGAAAGGCATACGCAACACATATAATAATTAACCTATTCAACATCGACAAATCGTGCCTGACTATCAATCGTCGTCATTTGAGATCGTCAGCTGAAGCTTGCTTGAGTTCAATAAATGAAACAAGTCGCTTCATGTATGAAGCGAAGGTAAGAGAAAGTCAGCTTCATTTATTTGTTTCGACGATGCCGAAACCTAATGCAGATCATTAAAGGATCTGCAGGAAAGACTTTGGAATATTTTTCAAGTATTTCGAGTGATATTTTTCATCAAACAAACAAATAAAATCTCTAAGCCACTATCTGCGAATAGTGGGATTGATAACAGAGAAGAGAAGATATCTGTGAACGACGATGAGGATGACGCTATGCAAGGATTCGGCTCTGAGGAAGCGGGAAAAATTCGTAAAGAGACAACAGGAGACCGGGACATTCAACATGCTGGAAGCTACAATACCGGGACATTTGAAAATAGTTAAGAGCAGGTTTCTCTACTATACATTTGAAGAAATAAAAGGAAAATTCCTGATGCGCTTAGAGCCGTTTATCAGACTTCGATGAAAGCAGAAGTGTTTTCAATTGTGCGAAGTGTTGGAAATAAATTTCGTTCTAGCAAGGGAAATAAATTGCTATCTGCTTAAATTCTTCTTTGCTAAGGAACAATACTGAAACTAAAGTTTGAACTGACATTTACTGAAAAACATCGACATTTCTATGTCGCAATTGATTCCGAAAAATCTGCCAATACCGGTATTTTACTGGTAATACCGGTATTTTCTACGCCAATACCGTAATACCGGTTTTCACCAAAAGCGTCCAATACCGACAGCTCTAGCGAACGACCCTGAACCTACTGAGAACCAAAGCAGAGGGTCCAAACCCCCTAAAAGGAGGATGGTTTTTGATAGCTATTACAGAAGAACTAATGTTTATTTGAGCGTCTTTTTTTTCCATGTGTGGACTCATTACTGCGACCAGTATAGTTGATCTATTTTTTTTTTTTTTTGTATGCCAGAAGGGCATTGGGTTAAAAGGCCACTGCGACAGTCTTAATGATCGTCTTTTGTGGCAGGCCCCGATTGCTGTACACAGTTTACGGATCGCTCATACCCATTGATGGAGTTGAGCGGAATAGTTGTAATCCTGTGCCCCAATTCGGTACTACATGGTTTATAAAGCCAATGACCGTTTTGGGATTTAGGCTCCATACCTGATATGGAGTAAGAAGGAAACTTCCTAAGAAGTTGTTCCTTGATAATGCAAGAGCTCCGCAATAGCAGAGCAGATGCGCTGAACTTTCAGGTTCAGAGTTACAAAAGCGGCAGGTGTCAGATGATACCTTGCCGATATTCTTTAAATGATAAAGAGCGGGGCTGTGTCCTGTTAGGAGTCCCGTGATCGTGCGTAGTTCACTACGAGTTAAATGGAGTAGTTTTTTAGCTACTGCAGGGTTTGGGTAGATAAACTGTTTAGCTTGTCTACAACCCTGTGTTTGATTCCAACGGGATGCTATTTCTAGCATTTCCCATGTCATCAGTTCGCCTTTCACGGCGGATGTGGAGGTGCCCAGAAACGGTTCAGGACCAATAAATTGCTGAGCTGATCCTTGTCTTGCTAGGTTGTCAGCAAATTCATTGCCCTCGATTCCGCAGTGACCGGGCACCCAAAGTAATAAAACTTTGTTTTGGCGGGAGAGTTCCCTCAATGCTGTGCTGCACTCCCAAACTAATTTGGACACGCATTTGGCGGACTTGAGAGCCAGTAGTGCTGCTTGGCTGTCCGTGAAGATACCGATTTTCGCATGCCTGTACTTTCGTTTCAAGCATATTGTCGCACAGATGTATATGGCATATACTTCTGCTTGAAAAACGGTGGGCCACTTTCCTAATGAGATAGTTTCCCTGATGCCGGGTCCGTAGACTCCGGAGCCTGTGCAGGCCCCCATTTTTGAACCATCTGTAAAAAAACAGATAGTTCCAGATGGAAGATCTGGCCCTCCATTATTCCACATTGAGCGATCTGTTTCAATCACCTCATATGGAACGTCCATATTGGGCCTGGCTTCCATGCAGTCAGAGACTGAAGTTACTAAGGGTGTCAGATTGAATTCCCGAAGTATGCGAAGATGACCGATTTGGTCACCTTCGAGTATGGTTTTACTCCTTTGCAACCGTAGTGCGCCGAGCTCTGCTTCCTTCTTCACATGAAGATGCAAAGGCAGTAAGCATAGCATTGCCTCCATGGCTGCAGTAGGTGTTGTACGCATGGCACTGGTAACTGTAAGACAGGCCAGGCGCTGAACTTTGTTTAGTTTGGCTTGGGCTGTCACCTCATTCACCTTTGGCCACCATACGACTGCAGCATAGGTTATCCTAGGCCGTGCAATAGTAGTATATGACCAGAAGGCTAGTTGAGGTTTCAATCCCCAGGTTTTGCCAAACAGTGACCTGCATGCCCAGATAGCCGAAGTTGCTTTCTTAACAGCATAATCTAGGTGGGCAGCCCAGTTCAGTTTTTTATCGAGAATTATTCCGAGGTGTTTGACTTCATTACTGAAGCCCAGTCTGACACCATTCAGTATAGGCGGAGTAATGGTATTGATCTATTGTAATATCGCCCGGGTGTTTGCTGTATGACCTGCACTGCATTTCTTTTTGCTATAATCGCTATTGAGTGAGCGATATGCTTATTTTAAATTGTATGCGTGCTTGCGTGTATTGGGGTTTACCCTTCCTTCAAAGCTTAATCTACTTTACCCGCTTATTCCTCGCTGCCAGCACTATCCCATATTATAGCCGTCCCTGGCGAGGACTCATTCGTACCTCTGACCAGTAGTACACTTAACTATAGGAGGGACATTTGCACTGTCAAGAGGCTGTCAGAGGGTAAATATAGAATTCAGCACGAAGGAAGGGTAAAATGGAGGGGCCTGAGAATAAACCCATGCTAAAGTCACTTGACATCGAATGGCTTGATTCTACTAAGATTCGAACCCACGACCACTCGCTTGTCAAAGCAGACTCGGTAACCTTGCGGCTACGGAGCCCCCCATTTGAGCGTCTTAGTAGAATACCTGAAACAATAAAAAGAAGAAAAACAAAAAGTTATTTATATCCTTCAATTCTACTACTGTAGTAGAATTAAAGGATATAAATAACTTTTTGTTTTTCTTCTTTTTATTGTATTATAGAATGCTATTACGTAAAGCCTGCATGGATAAACCCCTAATCCTAGGTGTAACGTGACCCGTGCAGAGGGATGAATGGTGGAGGGGGGGCTACCCTATATGGCATAAAGACATTTGGCATAATGCTGTTTGGCATAATCCCATTTGGCATTACGGTATTTTGGCATAATGATCATTTGGCATAATGGTTATTTGGCATAATTAATAATCTAGCCAGATTTTATTGTTTGGTGCTTCAATCGCCTCACAGAGAAAGAGCGATCCGTCCTTACTCGCTATCGCTTGTTCGGGCCCAACTGAAAGAAAGAACTAGAGGTCAGTAAACCTAGGAAAACAAATAAACCTAGACAGATGTGCTTTCTGCAGGGGAGCTGCCCTCCCGCCGACGCCGCCCCGTGGCCGACGTTTCCGATGGCGGGTCACCGGCGAAAACTCGCCGTTGCCTACGGCCGGCTCGCCTCGCCCTGAATCATCTAGGAAAGCGAACATTAGGTCATAAAATAATGTTTGAGGAATTATGCCAAATGGCATTAATATTTTTGTTGAAATGTTGGTTCTACAATTGATGGAGGGATGGTAGGGGAAAGTAATGAAAATTTTTTAGGAATGGAGGGGAAAGAATGAAAAGGAAGGAGGAGGGGTAATAGGTAGCTACGCTTAACAAGTTGTCGTTGTGACTCCTATCTTTTGTCCTACCTTTTGTGTAGGAATCACAACGACAACTTTTAAACGTAGCTACTTATTACCCCCCCTTCCTTTCCACTCTTTCCCCTTCATTCCTAAAAAATTTTCATTACTTTCCCCTACCGTCCCTCCATCAATTGTAGAACCATCGTTTCAAAAAAATATTAATATTAATGCCTGACCGCATTTCAAGGTCAAAGACTAAAAACACGAGTTTGGTCAAATGGCTCCTTATGATTATGCCAAATGGATTATGCCAAGTAGCATTATGCCCAATGACTTTATGCCAAATGGGCGGCACCCGTGGAGGGGGTTCTATAAATACTCTGCCGCAACGGAGCCTGTGGAGCACCAGAGCACCCTACACAGTAATTTGCCCTTGCTGCATTAAGCCCGTCACTGATGCAGTGGACCATTTCTTACCGAGCAGTCTATCTCTGTCGGAAATCTAGCAGCCTATCTCTGTCGGAAATTAGATATCTGAATTTTAGCTTGTATGTATATGAATTTCAACTGGGGCACAAGCTAGAACTTTGGCTTGGACTTGGACACGGACTTGGACTTGGACTTGGACTTGGACTTAAACATGGACTTGGACTTGAACATGGATTTGAACTTGGACTTGGATTTGAACTTTAATTTAGAATTGGACTTGGACTTGAACATGAACTTTAACTTGTACTTGGATTAACTTTGACTTGTACTTGGATTAACTTTAACTTAGTTTGGACTTGGACTTGAACTTGGACTTGTACTTGGACTTGGGCTTGAACTTGGACTTGGACTTGGACTTGGACTTGGACTTGCACTTGGACTTGGACTTGGACTTGGAGTTGGAGTTGGACTTGGACTTGGACTTGGACTTGGACTTGGACTTGGACTTGGATTTGGACTTGGACTTGGACTTGGACTTGGACTTGGACTTGGACTTGGACTTGGACTTGGACTTGGACTTGGAATTGGATTTGGACTTGGACTTGGACTTGGACTTGGACTTGGACTTGGACTTGGACTTGGACTTGGACTTGGACTTGGACTTGGACTTGGACTTGGACTTGGACTTGGACTTGGACTTGGAATTGGACTTGGACTTGGACTTGGACTTGGACTTGGACTTGGACTTGGACTTGGACTTGGACTTGGACTTGGACTTGGACTTGGACTTGGACTTGGACTTGGACTTGGACTTGGACTTGGACTTGGACTTGGACTTGGACTTGGACTTGGACTTGGACTTGGACTTGGACTTGGACTTGGACTTGGACTTGGACTTGGACTTGGACTTGGACTTGGACTTGGACTTGGACTTGGACTTGGACTTGGACTTGGACTTGGACTTGGACTTGGACTTGGACTTGGACTTGGACTTGGACTTGGACTTGGACTTGGACTTGGACTTGGACTTGGACTTGGACTTGGACTTGGACAACACAAAAGAACAATCGAAATGTCACATGTTCTTACCGGTGACGATGTGTACTCAATAGTCACTTTTTTTTGTAAATTTACTAAACAAAATAAATAATTTTGAGTTCGAAAATAATGAAAATGAAGTTTGATGTTTACTGCAAATCATTTCCATTTGCAGAACTGAAAATACACTGAAAGCATATATGAACTGACTGACTACCGATTTAGAACGAAATTTCCTCTGATGACCATATATACAGAGTGAAAATTAGAAAACTATCAAAAATTAACGTCTCGAAGGACCAAAAATTATATCCGTACACAATGCCGTTAAAATGAACAGAAACTTTGTACACAACTTAAAATACACTCGACATTATTTTATTCACCGTATTGTGTTGAATTGAATTCAATTCAATTGAACTTTACTGGATGTACTTCCACGGTTGACAATTGCTCGTTTATGGCTGCTGTGTCAGACAATCGAATGAGAACAATTAGTCACCGCATTATCAAATGCCATTGTTAACATGGTGAGGATGACTATAGCCTTGTTTGATATGTAGATAATTACCCATTTGTCGTTCTTTACCTTATACTTTGTACTAAAAACATAAAACGTCTTTTTATTGTTGAACTATTCTCCGACTGCATTGTTCCTGGGACATGTCACAAATATATAAAACGACAAATTAACTTGACAAATTCTCTCTTTAGAATAGTTCTTATAAGATAGATTACAGTTTTTACATAATTTAAAGATTTTATCAATCTTAAGGATTTTACAAGATCTATGCTATGCTGCTTGATTTGTACTGATGGTTTTCTGTTTTACAACCTCAACCGCAACCTCAAAAAATGACACTATCGATTAAAACCGGTCGATTTCATTGTATGCAAAACCAAATTAAACGACAGAAAGCGATGCTTCATTAGAAAACTGTATCCGTGAACCGGGCAAAGAAATTCGGGAGGAAAAGGAAACCCCGAGTTCGCCGCCCTCGGCCAAGCCAAACGCTATGCTATGCCCTCCAAACGCTCTGCCAGCGCTGCGGTCTCACAGTGCAGCTCATTGATATTCAATGACGGGTATTAGGAAAATCGATCAATTATAATTATACTTTTTCGGATCGGATCGGAGTTGGACCGGCAACCAACCGGCCGCGTACAGGGGATCATTCGGCGCGCCGAAATTGAGCGGTGGATTCCACCTCCGCCCTCTCAACTGAAATGGCTGTCGATTGATTAGTTTGGCGGCGGAACGCACCAAATTGTGGGAAAAATTGCGATGAAAGTGATGACGAGCAAAACGGCACTTTGAAATAGAGCGAACGTCATGCAATGGCAATGATGCTTGTAGGTAGGCGGTGTAATTTATGTTTTACATTGAGGAAATTACTGCCATTAGGCCGTCAGTTTGTCGGTTTGTTCTGGTAGTGAATAGTGTGTGTTTTGTTTTACTCAACCTTCATCCGCTTTCTTTGAGAAAAGGGAAGCTGGTGAAATTGACTTCTTATATGTCGATCATTAAATAGTGATTGGATTTTTATTACCAGCCTATTATTTGTGGCATTTACCAAGAACTTTATTTTTCAATTCATCAAGGAAATAGCAACGAATTTCTCTGCGCGTCATGAACGCAATTTCTAACCGGCATTCTGTCGTTTAATCCGATTAGCGTGCAAAGAATCGGGCGATTGATGAGCATCAATGTATTTAAATTCTCGTAAATTTAAACAAATTTTCAGTTCCTAAATTTGTGCCAATCACCGACATTTAAGTTGATACGTTCAATTGCAACGCAAACGTAAATAATCACAGACAGGCGGGTCTCGTACTGCACCGACAGTACCTATCGGATGATGTATTCTAAAATACATGCGAAAATCCCGGAGAAACCTCCGCTTCCACCTCGTTCAATTTTCTCGCATGGAACGCGAACAAACGATTGAGGAATCAAACTTCGCAACATAAACACAGGTATTAATTTAGCTGCCTCAATTAATGGTGTTCAAATAGCATTCAAAGAGAGAATATTTCTCGCTGCACCACCGCAAGCCGTCGAATGATGCACGCAGCGGAAGCCAGAGGGCAAGTAGAGGTCTCCGATTTACCCGGCCCCGGTTGTTTGTGCGAGATCTTCGGTCCGGGCCCGTATGGATGGATGGTTGGAAGCGATATGGGAACCGCTTATCTGCCCCACGGATGGCTGGCTTGACCAACCGCGACCTCGCGGGTTCCTCCTGCGCTGGCAAGTGGCTGCCGTTTTTCCGCCCTTCTTTGTGCGTTTGCGCTTTTTTTTTGGTTTTCGTTGTGCCAGAGGTTGCAATACCTACTGCCTACCGTCGCCGTTGTCTTCCGTGAGTGACTTTCGGAATGAGGATCTTATGAAGGCTGATTATTTTTCCTCGTTCTGGGCGCAGTTAGTGATGGATGCAGCCGCGGCGGCCGGTGTGGATGCTTGTCGGTGTAATTATTAGCGGATAAGTGTGGTTTTTGTGCTTTGTGCTCGCTTGGAATGCGCTGATTGTGGGAAAATATGGCGAAACTTTTTTTCATTGCACGGTGCGTTGCGTGCCACCGCAGGATATCGAGAGGGATGTTCTAAGCGAGTGGATTTGTATATCTGTTCATTACTGCCATTACCCATGAGTCACAATCAGAGCACTTCGCTAGTCGGTCGATTCGTAGGAATTTATGTTGCTGTTCCCGAGACACCAAAATAAAAACTTTGGACTATCGAGCGATTTGAATTTAATAGGTCTATTTCCGTCAAATGTGGATGGCAAACAACAAACAAACAACAAACATTTCAAAACAAACTGCTGTCAAAGTATTTCTGATCCGACCACTAGGGGCGCTGCAGTTAATTAAACAGTGCGTCCAGATATTAAATGACTCAAGCTTTATACAGGGAATGGACCAAATGGTCGAGATAGGTCATTGGAGGAGATTTCTGTCGACGACTACCGAACTGCGAAAGACCAAATGTTTAGCCGGCGATAGATCCCGGATAAGTTTCAGAAGCACAACGTGCAGACTCATGACTCGCTTGTAGATTTCAAGGCGCCGTACGATTCAGTCAATCGAATTAGATAGTGGTAATCTAACTTATTGATTAACATTACCCTGGAAAGCACAGTACGAATGGCAAACATGCATAAAAACGATATTTTCATCACAAAATCTCACATACTCTTTGGTTTTTCAGACGATGTCGATAACATCGAAAGAGCTCTGGAAAATGTTTGTAAATTTTATTGATAGCAACGAGGTTGATATTCATCATCAAAACTTGCAAAACAAAGTACATGGTAGTTGGAAAACAACGTGGAAGTATAAATGGCGTTGGAGCCGAGGTAAAGTTGGAGGGAGAAGCAGTGCTGACAATATAGAAGTTATTAGGCTGTTCAAGAATGATAACTGCTTGACTAGGGTGGTGTTTAAAACCGATATATGTTTATCCGAAGCTACACTAACTAGATACTGCACGACGATTACTGCTCTGAACTACACGGCTGTACAAAATTTATCGTTTTATTTTCTAAACGTAGAAACATCAATGGAGCTCGCGCTCTGCGATTTTATGATTCGGATGTCAATGTTGTGGACGAGGGGAAGTGCGTTGGGTTGATTCACAACTCCTATCTCGACTGGTTCACAAATATTGATTTCCGAATTAAGAAAGCATGGCCTTCGGGCAATGTAGACGAGCAAATGGCAACCTTTGGGGGCTTAACCCCAAATACATACACTAAAGTGGTTGTACACGGTCGCTATCAGACCTATACTGGCATATGAGTGTCTTGTATGGTGGCAGAGGGGAGTTGTTGTGACTGTCCAGACAAAGCTAAACTTCTTCAGCATCTTCCAAGAATAGGTATCTTGTAGGACTCCAAATCAGCGGCTTCTAAATAATTGAGATTATGAGCTCATTTAAGCCCACTGTACAGCGGGTTGCGAAATTCTTCGAAGATTTTGAATAGGGTAATGGAGGTATTTTAGACCATGCGTTTAGCGGACTTTTTTGGCCCACCACAGCAAAATCAAGTGGAGTGGGCCAGAATAGAGACCGGATCCAAGATTACTTTCCTGAGGGACGACGAAAACATTCGTGAATACTTCGGCAATCGGCAGCCACGTTGCCAGGAGGGGGGGGGGGGGGGGGTCGGGGGGCCTTGCCTTGCAAACTAACTGAGTTAGTTTTGGGTAAAGGCAGCGCATAGTACCAAATTTCAGATTTTGAAAAGTTTTTTAAATTGTGATATTTTGTGATAATTTGTATACAAAATTGAATGCTAGCACCGTTTAAAGAAGTGACCGTTAATGCTCAACTCGATAGAGCCAATAGACGAAAAACGAAAATTTTGTAATTCTTGAAAAAGATTTAATACAAATCGAAACGTCTGAAGTAGAAGAAAAACGTTCGTTTTGATGGGAAATTTGACTGCAAAGCCGAAAAACAAAACTCTATAAGCATTAAATATATTTGTTAAACAAATAATTTTCTGCATAATAAATTGGCCTTCTTCAAGAGGCGAGTGAACCTCTTAGGTTTTAAACTCCTCTAATAAAAAAATGGCTTGACCCCCCCCCCCCCCAACCAAACTCCTGGCTACGTCACTGGCAATCCGTCATATAGTATCTAGAGGGGTCAGTCCCGGTGTAGTTGTTAGCATTCACATCACTCACGCCGAGGACCCAGTTTCAAATCCTAACCCCACAGAAGCACGATTGACCCAAGCTGTTAAAGTGACTATAATCTAACAAAAAAATAGGGTCTGAACCGATCAAGGATATGTAGACTCCGTGTTTCTCTAGTTTGCTCAATAGGATTCCGTGATCCACTCGATCAAATGCTGCGTTGAGATCAGTGTAGCCAGTATCAACTTGTTCATTGTTCTAAAATCCATTGTGCGAATGCATAATGATTCAAATTCGGTAAAATATGTTTAAACAAACCACTTAAGGTAGAATCTACGCTGGGAGCTGAATGGTAATTCTTCTTGATAATAATCTCAATAACTTTTGGGCAGCAATACAGGCATACCTCGATATAAGACAATTTATAATTTCAAAAAGTTGTCTTATATCGTCATTGTCTTATATCGACATTGTCTTTATATCGAAACATGATTTTGACGTAAGACTACGTCTTACGGCAAGTTTTGAGATAGGGCGTCATTCCAAAAAATCGAAAAATGCGAGCGTCACGAAAAATGAAAGGTTTTGAGCACCAATAGCTCAGCGGTTTTCCGATAGATTTTCAATATTCTTACACCAATCGATCGGAAAATCTTCTAAGAAATGACCCAAATGAAGAAAAGTATGGATTCTTGATGTTGAACTATTGAAAAATAGAAAATAATGAACCTATGTTTTACCAGAATTCTCGCTTCGTGATTGGTTGAAGATTCTTTACGATGATCTAAACCTATACAAATTTGATATCTGTGCTTGGGAAGTAAGCCAAAACAAGTGACAAAGTTACCTCATTTCAACAAGATTTCTTAACACCACGGTTCAACCTAGACCATTTTGATGTCCTTGTTTGGGAAGTATGCCAGAGAGAGTAACAAAGCCTCCTCGTGCCAACAGATTTCTTACGAACGCGATTAAACCTAGTCCAATTTGATGACTGTGTTAGGGAAGTGTGCCAGAAAAAATGACACAAGTTCGTTGTCCCAACAGATCGCCAATTCTTTACTGCGAGACGATTAAACCTCGGAGAACTTGATATCTGTGTTGGAAAAATGTGCCACAGTTGTAGTGTTCGGTTATAATACGACTCTGTATGAATACGCATGCTTGCCGTTTCATTAGAAGTGTAGTGAAAAGATGTGCTGTTGATAAAATAGGAAATCCCTTCAACGTGGGAAGCCATGGATAATAAAAACAATGTTTAATTTCAGTAAGGTAGCAGGAAAGCAATAGTTTGTGTTCTTGATTTTGTTGAATTGTTTTCAAATGCACAATCTTTTGAGAATTGAACGTATGTAATGTTACTACTTTGATAAATGTTACATACAACGCATGTAGCAAGTATATATGTTGCATATAGCTTGATACATGAAGAATGGAATGATTACAAGCATGATTACATGCCACTATCACTACAAAGAGACTTACGTAGTCCTGCGTCACCTATATATGCGGTCGTGTCTTGTACACAACCCCTCTGATTTTTTCAAAAAAAAAATTTGCATTAGCGGTCGCCAATTTTGCTCTATGCTGTGTATTTACGTTTTTTGAACTATTTATTATTCTTGGTGCTAAGGTATGTTGCTGCTTCGTCGTAATTGCCTATTCCCGTCCTATCCGAGGGGCACGAAACTGTTGAAAATATATTACTTTTCCCTCAATATATTTACCGTTCCCACCCATAAATATAATCTCAAACCCTATAAAGGGGGCTCTGTAGCCGTAAGGTTACCGAGTATGCTTTGACAAGCGAATGGTCGTGTGTTCGAATCTTAGTAGGATCAGGCCATTCGATGTCAAAGTGACTTTAGCATGGGTTTATTCTCTGGCCCCTCATCACTCTTCCTTCATGCTGAGTTCTACATTATCCCGAAGACGCTTCTTCTGGTTAGTATAGTATGAGGACCTATTGAGGTAATGGTTTTGAACCTCATGAGGACTCACCAGTGCTAACTATAACGAGGCGAAACAGGTTTGGTATAGTAGGACATGCATCGAATCATGGGTAAAACCCTCAACACATAAGCACGCATAAAAAAATATAAGCTTATCGTTTACTCAATAACGATAAAGCACAGAAATGCAGTGCAGAATACAGCATACACCCGGGAAACATTACAATAGATCAATAATGTTGTGGTCAAAGTGATAAGCCCATACAAAAAAAAATACATTTATAGGGCTTTAATAGGGCCTAATATATTAATATATGATAATATTATGAAGTGTCTTACCCCTCGGTCCTATCCAACACAAATTATCGAAAATATCAGCAATTTTTATGACACACAATGCAAAATTAGTTATTTCCTAATATTTTAGTTTATCATACGCGATCAATCAAAGTGAGCTGAGATATATTTAAATGCCATTTTTCATCAAAGAATTCCTAGCAGCCAAATTTCTTACGTTTTTTCGTGCGACGAAGAAGAAAATGTCGACTAATCGTTTCAATTTCCGTCATTCATAAAATGAAAATAACTCACGCAACGCATTGTCGTTATTCTTCAGCCGGGAAAACTTGCATGACCTGCAGAAATTTTGCAGAATAACATTTGTCATGCCATCCTACACAAATACATGCGCGCTAGCTTCGTAAAAATTATTGTGATTTTTAGATCGGACGATGAAAAATTTTGATGGACGGAGTTCAAAACGGTACGACGAATTTGAGATATAAAGTCAGTTGCGTAATTTGAATAAAATGCTTCAATAATCGCTTTTTAGTGAATTCAAAGGGCACGGATCGGAAGGTAAGTGTGTTTGAGTCAAATCAGCAGCAGAACATTTAGGATTCATTAAATCCACCTAAGAAATAGTGAAAATTAGAGTGCCTTTCCTTACTACGACTGGAATTAGAAATAAATCCTATTAGTTTTTTTACAATTTTTGGGGTTATTTTGAGATAATAAACAACTTCAGGGTGCCAATTTTGGACTGGCAAATCTGCTCTGGGGTCGTTACCAATTATGTAAAAAGGATTTGTTTTATTATATAAATGAGGATTTTCACAATACGGTAAATGCTCCGCATTATATTGGAGCAGATCAACGAATTCCAGGACTCTCTTCTGCTGGTGTTCATTGACTTCGAAAAGGCGTTCGACCGACTCAACCACGAAAACATCTGGGGCGCACTTAGGCGTAGAGGAGTTCCAGATAAGCTAGTCCATCTCATCGAGGCTCAGTACGAGGTGTTCTCGTGCAAGGTTCTGTACGACGGCGTCTTGTCCGACCCCATAAGGGTTACTGCAGGCGTGAGACAGAGCTGCATTTTATCACCGCTTCTGTTTCTCATCGTTATAGATGAGATATTAGTTGGAGCAATTGACAATAGACCAAATCGAGGATTGCCTTGGAATCCTCTAACGATGGAGCAGTTAAATGACCTCGACCTAGCCGACGACATTGTCTTGCTCGCACAACGCCGAAACGATATGCAGAGCAAGTTAGATAACCTCTTCGAGAGCTCCCAGGCAGCAGGTCTCACAGTCAATGTAGCGAAAACTAAGTCTATGGTAGTGAACACTGACAATTCCACCAACTTCACAGTAGCGGGACAACAAGTCGAGCAGGTGGACGCCTTTCAATATCTTGGTAGCCAGACAACGCCCGATGGTGGTACCAAGACTGATATAGCGACACGGATCAGGAAGACCAGGGGTGCCTTTGCAGGTCTGCGAAACATTTGGCGCTCAAACCAGATCACTCTACGTACGAAAACCCGAATCTTTAATTCAAACGTTAAATCCGTAATGCTGTATGCCTGCAAAACGTGGTGCGTCTCAGCGGAGACTGCAAAAACTGCAGGTATTCATTAACCGGTGCCTGCGATACATCATTCGTTCCTGGTGGCCTGATAACTGAATATCCAATGAGGAACTCCATCGTCGGTGTCATCAACGACTGATAGGCACAGAAATTCGTGAACGTAGGTGGAAGTGGATCGGACACACCTTGAGGAAACGAGCGAACGAGGTTTGCAGAGAAGCACTCGACTGGAATCCACAAGGACAGCGTAGAAGAGGCAGACCCAGAGGCTCATGGCGACGGAGCTTAGCCAACGACATCCGGGCTGTAGAGAAGAACCTGTCCTGGTGCACGTAAAAGCCATGGCGGGTAACCGTCAGCAGTGGAGATCTCTGATTTCATCCTTTTGTTCTGCCGGACCGGCGGACATGGACACATAAGTAAGTAAGTAAGGTAAATTTTCTCCCTTCCAGTAACTTGATAAATGATTTCGTAAGTAACACCTCCAAGCACAACTTCAAAATGGACGCTGGGACGTCATCTGAACCAGAAGTTTGCAGAGCAGACTTGACGATGTGTTCACTAGTGTGAAATGGGTGAAACTCTAAAGCATCATAGTTGGGGATGGGGATAAGCATTGGGATTGGGATTGGGATTGGGATTGGGATTGGGATTGGGATTGGGATTGGGATTGGGATTGGGATTGGGATTGGGATTGGGATTGGGATTGGGATTAGGATTGGGATTGGGATTGGGATTGGGATTGGGATTGGGATTGGGATTGGGATTGGGATTGGGATTGGGATTGGGATTGGGATTGGGATTGGGATTGGGATTGGGATTGGGATTGGGATTGGGATTGGGATTGGGATTGGGATTGGGATTGGGATTGGGATTGGGATTGAGATTGGGATTGGGATTGGGATTGGGATTGGGATTGGGATTGGGATTGGGATTGGGATTGGGATTGGGATTGGGATTGGGATTGGGATTGGGATTGGGATTGGGATTGGGATTGGGATTGGGATTGGGATTGGGATTGGGATTGGGATTGGGATTGGGATGGGGATTGGGATTGGGATTGGGATTGGGATTGGGATTGGGATTGGGATTGGGATTGGGATTGGGATTGGGATTGGGATTGGGATTGGGATTGGGATTGGGATTGGGATTGGGATTGGGATTGGGATTGGGATTGGGATTGAGATTCGGATTTTGTTTCACTCATTACCACGTTTCTCTGAACCGTAGTTTTTACTATTAGAGTGACTTTTGCACTATCATCGCGGTAATGATTTTTATATTGATGAATAAACCCATGGACCTGAGAATAAACCCATGCTAAATTTACATGAATTGAAAAGGCCTGTTTCTACTAATATTCGACTAGTCGCTTGTCAAATCAGTCTCGGTAACCTTTCCGCTACAGAGCACGCCTTGGGTTTGGATTACATTTCAATTGGCGTGGATGTGGATAAGAGATGGATTCGATTTCGATTGAAATATGGGTCTATTAATTTACATCGGATTGGGATTCGGGCAACTATTTACGAAGTTTTGACAACAAATTTAATACAGATAATAGCTGACATACGATTTAAAAAGCTTGAAGCCCTAAGAAAAATATTTTGAATAGTTTAATGACTACCACATTCGAATATGGTACATCGCGTTGCGAAGTCCTAGCAATTTAAACATCTAACTCTGTGCCTATTTTTGTTATTTTTCACTTTTACGAACTGTAATTGGATGATCTTACATGGTAAAGCACGAAAAGTTCAGTAAGCAACGATAGGGCATTAAACTTGCCCAATTTATTCAGAATTAATACAATCAATTAATTCAATTTACCCAATTAGTTTAGCCAATAAGCCCATTTAAAAATGTTATACGATTTTTTGTAAGCACTTTTTTGTGTAGTGTATTTAACTGTATAACTGACCAGAGAGCCTTCGCACGAGCACGATATAGCATCAATGATTTTTTATGTTCTATTAGCGGTATTAACGACTCTTTCGACGTTTGGTTCAGAACACAATAATGAATATTGGTTGGTTGGTTGAATAATTGGTTGTTTTGGTTGTATTTGCTATAAATAACTCATTTCCTTTTGTAAATTAATATTTTTCAACTATACTAGGTATACTTTAATTAAAATGATGAAGACATGTCTACTGTTCTTTAAGTTAGATGATTCATACAATCTGTGTATCAAATTACTTCTCTCAACAGAAGATGATTACAATCAATTGGACTGCATTGATTTGTCCAAGTTCAATCTAGCAATTGCAAACGCTGAAACGCTGAAGTCGGTGCAGGTGCGGTTGCACAACCAACCGCACCAAACGAATCGGCAGAGCCTGGCAATGCTGTTCCTTCATTCATTCATTATTATTATTGGGAAGCCATTCATCGCGGAGAAGGGCAGCAATTGTTCTTGAATTAAGCGGAAAAACAACAATCCTTATACCGTTTGGTTACGTTTTTGCCCCCCTTTCTAGACCCCTTCTTCTCCATTCTCATCATGCCTGATTTGCGGGGGCAGAACAACAACACTTCATTTATTGGTTGTACACATCCTATGAGCTTTCATATGGTGTAGGGAACTTGACTTGGGCTCGATCATTGTTGAAATGCTCATGTTTCACTTAAAGACATTATTGAGCGAGATGGAATAACAGCAACAACAGCAAAACGGCACACAGCACAAGCCCGTACACACCTCCGCATTTATCCGGCGAGATGCATCCGAACTGATAACACCTTTGATCGTCGTCATACCGGGCATGTCGATTCTCGTCGGCCTTTGTCGACGTATGTGAGTTCCGGATCTACCTCGCGACCACACTCACTGTTATTGGGACTTGGAACTTGGCTCAGAGATGGCACCGCAGCGCAGATTAAGGTGTGTGAGCCCGGTTCGATGTCGTTTAAATGACTCCCTTCAGCCAGTCGTCGTCGTCGTCGTCGTCGTTCGATTGTGCGGAAATGTGATTGAGATGCTGTGAATACGATCCCTTCAACCTTCAATTGTTGTGTCAGTCACATTGTGATGGTGGGCCGATCCGCGACCGACTGTTTGATTCTCAGCAGCAGGACATCTGCGCCGCTGGTGCGGATCGATTACAATACGTGAATGAGGTTATGCGTGGGACTAGCGAAGCAGATCTTTTCTAATTTAAGTGATATTAGAAAACATAGAAAAAATAGCTGATTTAATCTTTCAACAAGCAGTGCGAATCGAAAGGTGTATCGCTTAAATAATTGGACATCCTCGTTGTAAAGTAAAAAAAGGAAAAACTGAACGACTCCTATTGCTATCAAAAATTATTCTCATATTTTTAATATTTAATCATCTTTTTTATGCTCCCCGGCGGATCGTATACCTATAGCATTACGATTACGAAGAAAACATTAAACTTGATCTGCTCACTTAAATCTGGATCATTGGCAGTCGGGAGGCAAAAAAAAGTTCTCCAACATGTTGAGCTTTATCGCCAGTTTCTGTTCCCGCACTCTTTGAACTGCTTATTAACCGTTCAGAATAGCCCAGCAGCAGCACGGGGAACATCAACGGCATAAGAATGATTGTTCGGAAGGTGTAACACAGGTAGCCCCAGCCGAGTGGAGCGCAAAATGATATGTGCAGCATGTGTTTCTCTGCGATGTGCCATCCCGGCCGCAACCCGTTCCTGGTAGTTCGTCGCTTCCATCGATCCATCCTTCCGCACATTGAAGTCTCTCAAATCCCTTGAGCGGCAGAAAAAGGAACGACGAGCGCTACCTGCATTCCCAATTCCTTTCGCAAGCTGATTGAAGTATATGTTTTCATCGAAATTAAATGCAACGCCGCCGACAGCCATCGGAGATCGTCAATATCGACTTGAAACTTGGAGCCAGGCTGTATGCAGCCATAAGTTGGTGCTGGTAAACTGATAAAAATAGTGATTAAATCTATGAATTACTTTACACCGCTTCAGCAGGGTATTTTTAACACGATGTTAAAATTTGCCCCTTTATGCGGCGCTGATGATTTCTCGGAATTCAAGCACTTGGCAAAAAACTAGAATTGTATCGAAACGAACCATAAAATTTCCCTGCGTGTGTGCTGGAACACCCCTGCATTTTTCTTTCCCATCGGTTTTGACTGACGCGCGGCAACTAAGGAAATAATACTTATGTTTGAAGGATTAGCACGCAACGGACGCAAGGACGACCCGGGAACTGTGAACCGTTCGCTGCAGCAGCAGCAGCTACCGCAGCATGCAGATACAGTAGCGATCGGGCTTTATTACCTGCGGGCTTTTAGGCTGCGGCCTCGGCCAGGATTGTGTGGGAACGCGAATACTTTATTCAGAACAGGTAGGTAATCTACGTAAAACGAAATCATCGGTTCGGTGCTGACCATTACGAAAATTAGAGTTCGTTATTGTTATGCCAGTCGAGAATGGGTGTTTCCCATAAATAATAAAAAACAAAAACAGAACTGCGAATTGCTATATGGATGGCGAGTATAATGGATAGTTTTAAGTTGTTCTGATACTTTCGAGCAGACATTATTGAACAGATCACCCAGAAATCGAAGATTTTTGATTTTTAACAGACGATCAATGGTCTTAAAATTTTGGTCTTAAAAATACAATTCTGAAAATAATTGTAGGTAATAATAATAATTATAATACAGCGATTTAACAAAAAAGAGAATTACCGAAAGTTAAAAGTGCTTCAATTCTACTAAAATCCATTTTTTGTAAATAAGTTTTACTATAACTTTTCCACTCAATACATGCTCTTTTTTCACGAGTTGCTGTCTGCCGTGATAACCGTCACGTCGCCTAGATCGAAAACGGTTTGATCCTATCAAAATGCGTAATGTTTCAAAATGAACGTTACCAATATTGAACGACCAGCCGTTACCTGCCATTGTTTAAATCAATGCTGCATAGGACTACGAACGAGTCCGACAAAGCGCGATCTCCTGCGGAGCAACAGACAGCAAAAATTCCGGCTGTTCTTGACCAGCGGGCTGTCAAACGCGTCACCGCCGTTGTCATCGTTGTTGTCTGCGTACCGACCCGACTGGAATCGACTAAATCCTATGTCCAACGGGCCATCAAATCTATGCCGGCCCATCTGGACCGGGCAGCGCAGCGCAGCCATATTCCGGCTTGATTAGCCAAGGCGAGTTAACTGCGTGCGAAGATCGATTGCTTTTTTGTTTGTTTGATTTGAGGATCATCGTTGCAATAACAAAAGGTTACGCCGAAGAATCAATACGAAGCGAAAACGTTAAAAAAAAACCTTAGCTGAAAGAATAGGTCGAGGAAAAAGGTTGCACTGCTGTTTGGAGAATGGAGGATTAATAGAGATCTTGGAACATTAGTCATGAAATGGAGATGAAGAAAAATTCCAATCATGCTGGTGTTCAATAGCACGTTGTCCAAATAGAGATCAATCATCGATCGTTTGAAGAAGTGTGGGGATTTGTACTTCCCTAGGCATATTGAATTAACAAAGCCAAAACTACGGCCAAAACAAATAGTTATTGGCCATAAGAGTGGCTGCGTGTACTACGGCTCAATATAGGATCTACTATGCTAATTTATTGTGATTGAATAACCAATTTGAATACAGATGATCACTTATTAACACGTCGGTTGCCACCCAACGTTGGGGTCCCTTCATTCATACAGTACTGGGACACCATATCCAGTCGGTGTGATTGATCCCGACAGTTCACATCCTGTTGCAATTAGCGCCTAATTCAATCGCTGCCGTACTTCCTTGGTGGCATATGCGTTAGCGTCACACTAGGATCTTTTTTGGGTTTTTAACTTATATATCTTCACTATAAATGAAAAACAATGTGGTAGAACTCGTGTAAAGAAAGCTCAATACGTCGAAACAAAAGCTGCTAATTGTTATCTCTTGGAAAATATATTTTTACGATACAACATAATCCAGACAATTGAGTAGCATCACCACTGCTTATGGTACAACAGGTTTCCTTTGTTTATTTACACAAATCGTTAGTTTTATTTTATTCTCCCAGTTGAGCTACGCAGTGAGTTAGTTGAATTTCCTTTTTTGTAGGGATAGTTTGAGATCTGTCAGAAATGAAACTAAAAGTTGCCGGACTTTAGATGACTGCAATTGTTGATAGATTTTTTATGTTAATAAATTTATAGACGGAGCTCCAACTGATCATTTTACCTTATTTATAATCTTCTGCCTGAGAGAGAGAGAAAAGCCAGCTTAGTGACAGATAGATTGTCTTTGTTTTCTTCTACTTTTTCTTCTTATTTTTGATGCAGAAAATTTGAATGGTGGCATTTAAATCAAGTCAGCGTGTTCAGGTTTGTGAAGGGTTTAAAATTTTATCGCAAATAAATCATTCCTCTGTTTTATTTAATCAAGCTAGTTCGGGTACAGTGACAGTTCGGTGCACAAATGCAATCCCAGCTGGCTTCTCGCTCAGCTTCTTACGAATCATTCAGGAAGGATCGGAAAGGCGAAGTACCCTCTTTTTATTCAAGACAACTTTTAATTTCATAAATTCAGAATAATATTGAAAAAGACGTTGGTGAACGACTGGATAGTGCGTAACCTCAGTACCTCGCACACCTATCTGTATGAAATAAACCCCACAGTGCAGTGGTCGTTAGCCTCTTATTCAACTCATATCCCTACTGCCTTGTTGAATAAGCCGGACAATTTTAGAGGAAATCGGGTAACCAACGTACACTGAAAGGAAAACAGGCAGCCATGCGAATGTTGAGTGAAGTAGTAGTAACAAGGAATAACATTGTCGGTGGTTGACAGGTTGAAAGCGACTCACGACAGCGTTTGATCTGGAGCGGGCGGTTTAGTTAAGAAATGTGTTGTCTTGGCACTAAACCTAAGATGGCAGTCCCATCACAAGACTCGGTAGCGTGGCCCTAGATAATAAGACAATCTACCTCAAGCTGACTTTCTGCGAATAATCAAGAAAATTCGACTCGGAATAATCAGCATGGACAAAGACGCACGGTCTACACGAAGGTGGATCCGACGACGAGAAGGAAGCGTTCTATGTCAGTTGGTGGCAAAGTACGATTGCTGTACGCCACGGGACATCAAGATCGTCTTCGGAGATATGAACGCTTAGGTCGGGAAGCAATGTATAAACCGGTGATCGGGTCCCATAATCTTCATATCGACACGAACGATAACGGCCTATGATGCATCAGATTTGCAGCTTCCTGAGGTCTGGTGGTCAGAAGCACTTTCGTTCCCCGAAAGATACCCAGTCAGTATTTTCATATATGTATGTATAATTAGATTGCAAATAAGAGTTACGTAATGATATGCATCCTACAAAATCGTATTCGATGCACAAAATCAGCTTATGTGTACTGTTTTGGTGGCGACATACGCGCTGAGGAATAGTTTTTAACGATATACTTAGGTACATATATAGGTATTTCTATATGATAAGATCCGATTAGACGCCAGCTTCATGCTGATATACAACTTTGTGCTGAAAATGGTATGTGTGTCAGCTACTAGCATTATAAACGATAGAATACCTACTCATGCGCGCTTTATTAGGCTTTATTTACGATTCCGAATTTGTTAAGAGATATTTATGATAATTTTAGTACATTGATATACGAGTTGGTGCTAGCTAGGTATCCACAAAGCCACCTGAAGATCACCTGACCAACGAACCTTGAACCAAATAGACCATATTCTCCTCGATGGCCGGTTTTTCTCGAACTTCACCAACGTACGCTTCCTACGGGGTGCGCTCAAAACTATCGACGACAAAGCTGCTCTCCTCGGTTAAACATTCGGCAATTAGGCAACCCGCGAGTTTCCAAGAACTACACGTGTCTACTGGATAAAGCTCGGTGCTTCAACCCTCGAAGACGGATGGAGCAGAATGTGTTTGACCCTTAATGAGCGCGAGGTAGTTGACAGGTGGAATCAGCTCTTTAATGGGCATCTTAACAGTTATACAATAGAAGAGGATGGAACGAAGGTTAATTTATGGCAGCACCAGGTGCGGTTTATGGGGGTCTGTGCTACTACGGATCAAATTTTCAGTCTCCGACAAATACTTCAGATACGTCGGAAGTACAATATGTGGACTCCACACATAATATTTTTGTGGGTTTCAGGACAGCATTTGATACAGTCAAGCGCCTATTGCTTTAGCAGAGTAGTCCAGCTATGGCTATGGCAGTTACCCTTTTTATATATTTATGCAGGTTTGAGAAAATCTTCATAGACAACACCTCCACGGTGCCGAATAGGATTTGCAAGGTGCTAACTTGCGCCTACCTATTAAAAACTCTCCTGCTCCCCGTTTCCTGAGCCCCTCCCAGAACTACCGTTAGGTTTTATCTCAGGAGAGAGGACGTGTTTAAGCACTTCGTCGTACCCGTTGCTTGGTGTAGGTTCAAACAACATTCAACAACAAACCCCTTGTCACATAATACCGCCATTACCCCTCACTTAGAGCGTAGGCTGCCCACTCAGCCCTTTATCTGACCCTAGCTAGGTTTTGCCAGGCCCTGTCGTTGCAAACGTTCTACCCGTTGTAACCCCGTCATCACGTCCGTCACCGCCCTATCGACGGCTACCCATGCACGCTGCTCCGCGCACATTCTCTGCACGATGTTGTCGGTGTTGGTGTCTGCTCCAACGAACACTCGCATCTCATGCCGAGCGGTTCCGAAACGCAGACAGTAAAGCATCACGTGCTCTGCCATTTCCTCGGCTACCGTACATACGGGGCAAAAGGGCGACACAACCCGTCTACGCGTATGTAGATACTTCTTAAAGCATCCATGCCCTGACAAAAATTGAGTAAGGTAAAAATTTACCTCATCGTGTCTTCTACCGAACCAGGACGAGATGTTCTGGATCAGCCTATGGATCCACCTGCCGGGGCCCATGCCGGTGCATCGTACCTCACCACCAACATGGCAACGCTGGCCATCAGACGTCTCTTACTGCTGTTAGGTCCATAGCAGTTTGGCATAATCTTGGACAGCGCAGGAACCGCATCTGACGCTTTACCACAAGCAAAATCCACGAGGCTGGTGAAATAGATTGACACCAGCCATCCAACTCTCTATTATGTTTATGGCGGTTTATGATGCCAACATTTCCACCTCTTCTAAAAACTCGCCTACCACTGTTAGGACGATATCATCGGCGAAGCCTGTGATCTCGACCCCAGTGGGCAGCTCGAGCCTCAACATTGCGTCGTTCATGGCATTTCTGAGCGTGGGACCGAGAATTGAGCCCTGTGCCCCGCTGTCACTTTGTACTTCTTCGCCCCATCAGCCATGTCGTACACTATGGTCCGGCTCTCGAAGTATCTTTTAAGCAACTTGCATAGATGATCCGGTACCCTCATCCTATGCAGCGCTAGCGCGATTGCACCCCAGCTAGCGCTGTTAAAGGAGTTTTTGAAATCGATCGTGACTATGGCACAATACCTGTCGCCCCGCCTCTTCTGTCTTATAGGCTTCTCGTCCCTCTGTATGACGGACTTGATGGCGTCGACTGGAAGTGGTTGATAAGTTCGTATATTTGAAATCTCTGGCCACCACCGGTAATGGTACGAGTAAGGATATTCAACGACGCATTCAAATTGGAATTCGAGTCTACTTTTCCCTCCAAAAGATGCTCGATCCAGGAGCATACGCCGCAGTATAAAGCTGACGATCTACAAAACGTTAATAAGACCGGTAGTCCTCAATGGACTTGAGACAGTAACTTTGTTTACAGAAGACATTCGTGAACCTGCCATATTCAAAGGAAAGGTCTGGTGGACCAAGGAGTTTCCAGTAAAGCGTATAAGTGCGTAGTAATCAGAGATTAGTTTTGTAATTGTTTACGGATTATTTAGGTAAATAATGTTAACGAGCATAATAGTCAATGAAAATCTTTAGTAATCATTGGTAATCATGATTAGTTTTTAGTAATCACTAGAGATTGATTTCAATAAACTAATGGTATGCAGAGGTAATCAGTAAAGTAATCAAAGGTAACATTTTTCAAAGGTGCGTAGTAATCATTGCTGTTGAAAACCCCTTGTTGTGGGACTATTTTTGGCAGAGTACCATCGGATAGCGGAGAGTGGCGCAGGCATATGAACCACGAGCTTCAGGCACTAATTGGAGAGATTCTTTAGTATAGTACAGCTGGTTAAAATTTAGGACTGGCCACGTCACAAGGATGACGGATGACTGAGGATGCCAGAAATCTATTCTCTTCAAAAACCCCACCGGCATCAGGAATACTGGGTCCCAACGTGTTAGACAATTCGACCAGGTTGAAGTCGACGTGCGCGTGTCGAGACGCTCAAAGAATTGGTGACGAGTTGCCCAGGACCAAGTTGCAAAACAAAATGGCGCCCCCAGAACAAACGAAAAACAGCCGGCGTTGCTGTGTGCAGACATTTTACTACTTACACACTCGCAAACGCACAGTCTCGTAGCGTCTTTCTGCATAACCACTCACGAGGCAAACAACTCATGAGCAGCCAGCTGCACGTGAGGGCTAGCGGCACACTGGGAAACAGATTTTACATTACTATTTGTTTTCTTCTTCGTATTACGCCCTCGATTCTATACGCGGGTAGGAGTGCGAGTCCTCGCGAGTGATCGGTATCAGTTGCTCAGGCTGCAATAACGTGCGAGAGCGACGACCGTGGCTGTTAACTAAATGCACACGCGCAAAAGTCGTTACAGTGCATGAATAACCAAGAGCGGGAGTCCGAAAGGAATGCTTATGCCGGCGTGTTCATTAGAACGAGTAGGGCTTCGCAACACTGGTCACAGTCAATCGCCATTTCTTATGAATGATTGTCGATTTCTTGAAACCCATTATTAGAAATTATGAACCTTCAAAAGTGAAAAAGTTCGGTTACTTCAGAAACTTCGTCCTCACCTTGCTACTTCATCGAAGATGAATCTGCTGATTGCGGATTCTGAAGAGATCCGAAAATCTCTGCCAGAAAATTTCTAAATAATTTAATATCATCAATGGCACTTTCCCACCAAGTTTAGCTGAGTGTTTTGTTGCGAATAGATTGCCATCAGGAGGAGGTGTAGCGCAAACGGAAAGCAAAGCATGGCGTAGGCGTATGAACCATGCACTGCAGGCACTACTTGGAAAGATTCTCAAAATACACTTGTCAAAAAATGGGAGAGTATGATGGGTCGTTCACGTCGCAAGACTACCGGATGTCCATGCAGTAAATCTGTGTTCTCTTCTAGAACTTCATCGGCCTTAAGCGCCCCATACCCCATTCAGGGCCATTCAGATCGAGCGATAAGCCCAACTTCTTCTTTTGCCTGCTTGGTTCGTGGCGCTCGTACACAGGCGAGAGTGTTGACCGAACATGAATTCACCAACATTTTCGGCCAACATGTTCGTACGTGTATGAGGGCCTTTAGGAATAGAGAGACCCAACTTACTAGATGGCTCGACCAGGTTGAAGCCGATTTGTTTATGTCGAGATGCTCAACGAATTGGTGGCAAATGACCCAGGACCCAATACAGCGGAGAGTAACTCTAGATACACCACTTGCCATCCCGGCTTTATGCTGCTAAAGGCGAAGGAAAAAAGTTTTATATTGACCACTTATTTATTTAATGCTACAGTTTTATTTATAGTAGGCGAAATGGCGCTCCCTCGAAGTGGCGCTCCAAGCAGCTGCTTGTTTTGCTGGGAAGCGCCGGCCCTGAATGCAACAAACCTTATTTTTTTAATGGTGAAATCTAGTTAATTCGACTTTTGAAACACTAAAATATACTAAAAACTAAAATAACGTCAACTCGTCTTCAGGGGCATTTAATCACGGATATTCAGTACGGTAAATAGTTCATGGAAACCTAAATTTAACGAAATTGGCATGCACATCAATATGAAAACCAAATAAATATATATTGCAATGTAATTATGAGACAACACAATAATAACAACTATGCATTAGATAAAAACACCTAGTGCAAACACGATGGAATAATAATTCCAACGATATTGTGCAATCAGTTTATTTATATCTAATGATGACGACCTTCAGCTAACTCTAGCATGATGAAGATCCTGCCAGCGAGCGACGCGGGTCTGGGTTTCTCCTCTGCCGGTTCCGAGGATGACCGCTGCTAATTGTTAAAATTATACGAATAAAAGAGCGCACTTATCATTATCGACAGCCCTATAACTTCAAAGGTTTGTAATTACCGCGCTCGGTGATCGGCAGAGTAGCAAACAGTCCAATTGGCGGCAATTATTCCGTACCGATGCGATGCGGCCATGATTTCGATGGATGCACTATCGCGCTCTACGACCGGAACTTCACTCTGCAGCCTGCATCGCTCAACAGCAACGGTGGGCTGTCAAGATAATCGCGTCTCATTGTCACCGCAGCGCGACGGTTGACGAAAGTTGGTTTGCTATTTCGTGGAACTCGACATTGACTGACTGGCCGGATCGAAATTGTAGGTACATCAGTACTATAATTACCCGGTGTCTCTCCCCGCTCATTAGCACTTCGTTGATAAAAGCAATCAACTCAATCTGGATGGTAATCAGTTTGCGGTTGATCAGTGAAATGCC
The DNA here is from genome assembly GCF_943734655.1 of Sabethes cyaneus. NCBI lineage: Eukaryota > Metazoa > Arthropoda > Insecta > Diptera > Culicidae > Sabethes > Sabethes cyaneus. The sequence continues at coordinate 60,647,364 of NC_071355.1, forward strand.
TGTTTGATGACAATCAAAGCCTCCCAAAGGTCTTTTCGCCATCGCGAGCCGGCAGGTTCTAGAGAATCGACGTTTCAAATTATTATTCATAGCCGGAGGTCCCGATCGAAATGACGTTCGCCAATGATACTCTTTCCTTTCTTCCTTGCTTTATCTCGCTCTGACACAGACACACATACACACACATACAAACACAGATGCAGGCCCGCTTTATGACTATCGTTTGATATTACCTGTCGATAATGTCATAAGTCCGAGACTGGTGGCAGGCCAAACAAGCCCCATTCGCGCGAGAGAAAAGGGAGGAGTGTATAAAAGCGATTAAATGGACCGAAGATTATCGACGGCGACTCTCGCAGCGCAACAAACAGTCGACGGGACAAGATGACGACGCGACGTTGACCGCCTTCGGTATCGCGGAAAGGCTCTCGGTTCTCTCAGAGACACAGAATCGATAAAAGCCCGTCCAGGGTGATGATTGAAATATTCAATTAAATCTTTCCCCACCGTAATCGTCCGGCTGGTTTTTTTTTGTCTTTCGCGACCCGAGCCCGAGCCCGAGCCGGCCGGCCTGATCCAAGGGCGGCCGTGTCCAGGGCGATGAAATATAATCTGTTTATATGTTGGTATTCAATTTAGTTGTGCCAAGTTACATTTTACCGGGAACGACGCTACAGATAGGGGAGGGGTTGTCCAAGGAGGAAAAATAATCAATTTATGTGCGATAATAATCGTCATAAATATTCTGCGAAGACCGATGAACTGATTTGTGTTGGGTACTGGGCGCAAATACTTTATGAGCTTTATTGACGTTATCAGTGGAACCCGAAGATGAAACAAAGTTTTGTAAAGATTTTTTTTGCTGCATCTTCTGCCGGTAGAACCAACGAATAATCCCCAATTCCGTAACCGCAAAGCAATAAACAGGAGGTTAACTTTGCCTGCGGCACCTCTCGGTATGGTCGGTTAGCCCAACCGCGGACATTATCTCACCTTGGCAGATGGTAATTTCGGACGCTCGGGCAGTAGAAACCACAAACAAAATTAATCCCTGATGAAATTGCGTGTACGCTATTTTCACCTAC